>NW_027460586.1:0-54003 GCF_050947875.1 Dermacentor variabilis | reverse complement strand
CAAATGGTGCTTTTGGCAGAACGCGCACGTGGATTTCTACCAAACGACGTGAAAAGCATGCCGATGCTGCTCTTTTTAGCACCCGCACATGGATTTGTGCCAAAACGCGTTTTAAGCATGCACATGCATCTTTGGTAGACGCGGACGCAGTTTCTGCAAAACCACACGATATGCATGCAAATGGTGCTTTGGCAGAACGCGCACGTGGATTTCTACCAAACGACGTGAAAAGCATGCCGATGCTGCTCTTTTTAGCACCCGCACATGGATTTGTGCCAAAACGCGTTTTAAGCATGCACATGCATCTTTTGGTAGACGCGGACGCAGTTTTCTGCAAAACCACACGATATGCATGCAAATGGTGCTTTTGGCAGAACGCGCACGTGGATTTCTACCAAACGACGTGAAAAGCATGCCGATGCTGCTCTTTTTAGCACCCGCACATGGATTTGTGCCAAAACGCGTTTTAAGCATGCACATGCATCTTTTGGTAGACGCGGACGCAGTTTTCTGCAAAACCACACGATATGCATGCAAATGGCGCTTTTGGCAGAACGCGCACGTGGATTTCTACCAAACGACGTGAAAAGCATGCCGATGCTGCTCTTTTTAGCACCCGCACATGGATTTGTGCCAAAACGCGTTTTAAGCATGCACATGCATCTTTTGGTAGACGCGGACGCAGTTTTCTGCAAAACCACACGATATACATGCAAATGGTGCTTTTGGCAGAACGCGCACGTAGATTTCTACCAAACGACGTGAAAAGCATGCCGATGCTGCTCTTTTTAGCACCCGCACATGGATTTGTGCCAAAACGCGTTTTAAGCATGCACATGCATCTTTTGGTAGACGCGGACGCAGTTTTCTGCAAAACCGCACGATATGCATGCAAATGGTGCTTTTGCAGAACGCGCACGTGGATTTCTACCAAACGACGTGAAAAGAATGCCGATGCTGCTCTTTTTAGCACCCGCACATGGATTTGTGCCAAAACGCGTTTTAAGCATGCACATGCATCTTTTGGTAGACGCGGACGCAGTTTTCGGCAAAACCACACGATATGCATGCAAATGGTGCTTTTGGCAGAACGCGCACGTGGATTTCTATCAAACACCGTGAAAAGCATGCCGATGCTGCTCTTTTTAGCACCGGCACATGAATTTGTGCCAGAACGCGTGTTAAGCATGCACATGCATCTTTTGGTAGACGCGGACGCAGTTTTCTGCAAAACCGCACGATATGCATGCAAATGGTGCTTTTGGCAGAACGCGCACGTGGATTTCTACCAAACGACGTGAAAGGCATGCCGATGCTGCTCTTTTTAGCACCCGCACATGGATTTGTGCCAAAACGCGTGTTAAGCATGCACATGCATCTTTTGGTAGACGCGGACGCAGTTTTCTGCAAAACCACACGATATGCATGCAAATGTGCTTTTGGCAGAACGCGCACGTGGATTTCTACCAAACGACGTGAAAAGCCTGCCGATGCTGCTCTTTTTAGCACCGGCACATGGATTTGTGCCAAAACGCGTGTTAAGCATGCACATGCATCTTTTGGTAGACGCGGACGCAGTTTTCTGCAAAACCACACGATATGCATGCAAATGGCGCTTTTGGCAGAACGCGCACGTGGATTTCTACCAAACGACGTGAAAAGCATGCCGATGCTGCTCTTTTTAGCACCCGCACATGGATTTGTGCCAAAACGCGTTTTAAGCATGCACATGCATCTTTTGGTAGACGCGGACGCAGTTTTCTGCAAAACCACACGATATACATGCAAATGGTGCTTTTGGCAGAACGCGCACGTAGATTTCTACCAAACGACGTGAAAAGCATGCCGATGCTGCTCTTTTTAGCACCGGCACATGGATTTGTGCTAAAACGCATTTTAAGCATGCACATGCATCTTTTGGTAGACGCGGGCGCAGTTTTCTGCAAAACCACACGATATGCATGCAAATGGTGCTTTTGGCAGAACGCGCGCGTGGATTTCTACCAAACGACGTGAAAAGCATACCGATGCTGCTCTTTTTAGCACCCGCACATGGATTTGTGCCAAAACGCGTGTTAAGCATGCACATGCATCTTTTGGTAGACGCGGACGCAGTTTTCTGCAAAACCACACGATATGCATGCAAATGGTGCTTTTGGCAGAACGCGCACGTGGATTTCTACCAAACGACGTGAAAAGCATGCCGATGCTGCTCTTTTTAGCACCCGCACATGGATTTGTGCCAAAACGCGTTTTAAGCATGCACATGCATCTTTTGGTAGACGCGGACGCAGTTTTCTGCAAAACCACACGATATGCATGCAAATGGTGCTTTTGGCAGAACGCGCACGTGGATTTCTACCAAACGACGTGAAAAGCATGCCGATGCTGCTCTTTTTAGCACCCGCACATGGATTTGTGCCAAAACGCGTTTTAAGCATGCACATGCATCTTTTGGTAGACGCGGACGCAGTTTTCTGCAAAACCACACGATATGCATGCAAATGGTGCTTTTGGCAGAACGCGCACGTGGATTTCTACCAAACGACGTGAAAAGCATGCCGATGCTGCTCTTTTTAGCACCCGCACATGGATTTGTGCCAAAACGCGTTTTAAGCATGCACATGCATCTTTTGGTAGACGCGGACGCAGTTTTCTGCGAAACCACACGATATGCATGCAAATGGCGCTTTTGGCAGAACGCGCACGTGGATTTCTACCAAACGACGTGAAAAGCATGCCGATGCTGCTCTTTTTAGCACCCGCACATGGATTTGTGCCAAAACGCGTTTTAAGCATGCACATGCATCTTTTGGTAGACGTGGACGCAGTTTTCTGCAAAACCACACGATATACATGCAAATGGTGCTTTTGGCAGAACGCGCACGTAGATTTCTACCAAACGACGTGAAAAGCATGCCGATGCTGCTCTTTTTAGCACCCGCACATGGATTTGTGCCAAAACGCGTTTTAAGCATGCACATGCATCTTTTGGTAGACGCGGACGCAGTTTTCTGCAAAACCGCACGATATGCATGCAAATGGTGCTTTTGGCAGAACGCGCACGTGGATTTCTACCAAACGACGTGAAAAGCATGCCGATGCTGCTCTTTTTAGCACCCGCACATGGATTTGTGCCAAAACGCGTTTTAAGCATGCACATGCACCTTTTGGTAGACGCGGACGCAGTTTTCGGCAAAACCACACGATATGCATGCAAATGGTGCTTTTGGCAGAACGCGCACGTGGATTTCTATCAAACACCGTGAAAAGCATGCCGATGCTGCTCTTTTTAGCACCGGCAGATGAATTTGTGCCAGAACGCGTGTTAAGCATGCACATGCATCTTTTGGTAGACGCGGACGCAGTTTTCTGCAAAACCGCACGATATGCATGCAAATGGTGCTTTTGGCAGAACGCGCACGTGGATTTCTACCAAACGACGTGAAAGGCATGCCGATGCTGCTCTTTTTAGCACCCGCACATGGATTTGTGCCAAAACGCGTGTTAAGCATGCACATGCATCTTTTGGTAGACGCGGACGCAGTTTTCTGCAAAACCACACGATATGCATGCAAATGGTGCTTTTGGCAGAACGCGCACGTGGATTTCTACCAAACGACGTGAAAAGCCTGCCGATGCTGCTCTTTTTAGCACCGGCACATGGATTTGTGCCAAAACGCGTGTTAAGCATGCACATGCATCTTTTGGTAGACGCGGACGCAGTTTTCTGCAAAACCACACGATATGCATGCAAATGGCGCTTTTGGCAGAACGTGCACGTGGATTTCTACCAAACGACGTGAAAGGCATGCCGATGCTGCTCTTTTTAGCACCCGCACATGGATTTGTGCCAAAACGCGTGTTAAGCATGCACATGCATCTTTTGGTAGACGCGGACGCAGTTTTCTGCAAAACCGCACGATATGCATGCAAATGGTGCTTTTGGCAGAACGCGCACGTGGATTTCTACCAAACGACGTGAAAAGCATGCCGATTCTGCTCTTTTTAGCACCCGCACATGGATTTGTGCCAAAACGCGTTTTAAGCATGCACATGCATCTTTTGGTAGACGCGGGCGCAGTTTTCTGCAAAACCACACGATATGCATGCAAATGGTGCTTTTGGCAGAACGCGCGCGTGGATTTCTACCAAACGACGTGAAAAGCATACCGATGCTGCTCTTTTTAGCACCCGCACATGGATTTGTGCCAAAACGCGTGTTAAGCATGCACATGCATCTTTTGGTAGACGCGGACGCAGTTTTCTGCAAAACCACACGATATGCATGCAAATGGTGCTTTTGGCAGAACGCGCACGTGGATTTCTACCAAACGACGTGAAAAGCATGCCGATGCTGCTCTTTTTAGCACCCGCACATGGATTTGTGCCAAAACGCGTTTTAAGCATGCACATGCATCTTTTGGTAGACGCGGACGCAGTTTTCTGCAAAACCACACGATATGCATGCAAATGGTGCTTTTGGCAGAACGCGCACGTGGATTTCTACCAAACGACGTGAAAAGCATGCCGATGCTGCTCTTTTTAGCACCCGCACATGGATTTGTGCCAAAACGCGTTTTAAGCATGCACATGCATCTTTTGGTAGACGCGGACGCAGTTTTCTGCAAAACCACACGATATGCATGCAAATGGTGCTTTTGGCAGAACGCGCACGTGGATTTCTACCAAACGACGTGAAAAGCATGCCGATGCTGCTCTTTTTAGCACCCGCACATGGATTTGTGCCAAAACGCGTTTTAAGCATGCACATGCATCTTTTGGTAGACGCGGACGCAGTTTTCTGCGAACCACACGATATGCATGCAAATGGCGCTTTTGGCAGAACGCGCACGTGGATTTCTACCAAACGACGTGAAAAGCATGCCGATGCTGCTCTTTTTAGCACCCGCACATGGATTTGTGCCAAAACGCGTTTTAAGCATGCACATGCATCTTTTGGTAGACGTGGACGCAGTTTTCTGCAAAACCACACGATATACATGCAAATGGTGCTTTTGGCAGAACGCGCACGTAGATTTCTACCAAACGACGTGAAAAGCATGCCGATGCTGCTCTTTTTAGCACCCGCACATGGATTTGTGCCAAAACGCGTTTTAAGCATGCACATGCATCTTTTGGTAGACGCGGACGCAGTTTTCTGCAAAACCGCACGATATGCATGCAAATGGTGCTTTTGGCAGAACGCGCACGTGGATTTCTACCAAACGACGTGAAAAGCATGCCGATGCTGCTCTTTTTAGCACCCGCACATGGATTTGTGCCAAAACGCGTTTTAAGCATGCACATGCACCTTTTGGTAGACGCGGACGCAGTTTTCGCAAAACCACACGATATGCATGCAAATGGTGCTTTTGGCAGAACGCGCACGTGGATTTCTATCAAACACCGTGAAAAGCATGCCGATGCTGCTCTTTTTAGCACCGGCAGATGAATTTGTGCCAGAACGCGTGTTAAGCATGCACATGCATCTTTTGGTAGACGCGGACGCAGTTTTCTGCAAAACCGCACGATATGCACGCAAATGGTGCTTTTGGCAGAACGCGCACGTGGATTTCTACCAAACGACGTGAAAGGCATGCCGATGCTGCTCTTTTTAGCACCCGCACATGGATTTGTGCCAAAACGCGTGTTAAGCATGCACATGCATCTTTTGGTAGACGCGGACGCAGTTTTCTGCAAAACCACACGATATGCATGCAAATGGTGCTTTTGGCAGAACGCGCACGTGGATTTCTACCAAACGACGTGAAAAGCCTGCCGATGCTGCTCTTTTTAGCACCGGCACATGGATTTGTGCCAAAAACGCGTGTTAAGCATGCACATGCATCTTTTGGTAGACGCGGACGCAGTTTTCTGCAAAACCACACGATATGCATGCAAATGGCGCTTTTGGCAGAACGTGCACGTGGATTTCTACCAAACGACGTGAAAGGCATGCCGATGCTGCTCTTTTTAGCACCCGCACATGGATTTGTGCCAAAACGCGTGTTAAGCATGCACATGCATCTTTTGGTAGACGCGGACGCAGTTTTCTGCCAAAACCGCACGATATGCATGCAAATGGTGCTTTTGGCAGAACGCGCACGTGGATTTCTACCAAACGACGTGAAAAGCATGCCGATTCTGCTCTTTTTAGCACCCGCACATGGATTTGTGCCAAAACGCGTTTTAAGCATGCACATGCATCTTTTGGTAGACGCGGACGCAGTTTTCTGCAAAACCACACGATATACATGCAAATGGTGCTTTTGGCAGAACGCGCACGTAGATTTCTACCAAACGACGTGAAAAGCATGCCGATGCTGCTCTTTTTAGCACCGGCACATGGATTTGTGCTAAAACGCATTTTAAGCATGCACATGCATCTTTTGGTAGACGCGGACGCAGTTTTCTGCAAAAACCACACGATATGCATGCAAATGGTGCTTTTGGCAGAACGCGCGCGTGGATTTCTACCAAACGACGTGAAAAGCATACCGATGCTGCTCTTTTTAGCACCCGCACATGGATTTGTGCCAAAACGCGTGTTAAGCATGCACATGCATCTTTTGGTAGACGCGGACGCAGTTTTCTGCAAAACCACACGATATGCATGCAAATGGTGCTTTTGGCAGAACGCGCACGTGGATTTCTACCAAACGACGTGAAAAGCATGCCGATGCTGCTCTTTTTAGCACCCGCACATGGATTTGTGCCAAAACGCGTTTTAAGCATGCACATGCATCTTTTGGTAGACGCGGACGCAGTTTTCTGCAAAACCACACGATATGCATGCAAATGGTGCTTTTGGCAGAACGCGCACGTGGATTTCTACCAAACGACGTGAAAAGCATGCCGATGCTGCTCTTTTTAGCACCCGCACATGGATTTGTGCCAAAACGCGTTTTAAGCATGCACATGCATCTTTTGGTAGACGCGGACGCAGTTTTCTGCAAAACCACACGATATGCATGCAAATGGTGCTTTTGGCAGAACGCGCACGTGGATTTCTACCAAACGACGTGAAAAGCATGCCGATGCTGCTCTTTTTAGCACCCGCACATGGATTTGTGCCAAAACGCGTTTTAAGCATGCACATGCATCTTTTGGTAGACGCGGACGCAGTTTTCTGCAAAACCACACGATATGCATGCAAATGGCGCTTTTGGCAGAACGCGCACGTGGATTTCTACCAAACGACGTGAAAAGCATGCCGATGCTGCTCTTTTTAGCACCCGCACATGGATTTGTGCCAAAACGCGTTTTAAGCATGCACATGCATCTTTTGGTAGACGCGGACGCAGTTTTCTGCAAAACCACACGATATACATGCAAATGGTGCTTTTGCAGAACGCGCACGTAGATTTCTACCAAACGACGTGAAAAGCATGCCGATGCTGCTCTTTTTAGCACCCGCACATGGATTTGTGCCAAAACGCGTTTTAAGCATGCACATGCATCTTTTGGTAGACGCGGACGCAGTTTTCTGCAAAACCGCACGATATGCATGCAAATGGTGCTTTTGGCAGAACGCGCACGTGGATTTCTACCAAACGACGTGAAAAGCATGCCGATGCTGCTCTTTTTAGCACCCGCACATGGATTTGTGCCAAAACGCGCTTTAAGCATGCACATGCATCTTTTGGTAGACGCGGACGCAGTTTTCGGCAAAACCACACGATATGCATGCAAATGGTGCTTTTGGCAGAACGCGCACGTGGATTTCTATCAAACACCGTGAAAAGCATGCCGATGCTGCTCTTTTTAGCACCGGCACATGAATTTGTGCCAGAACGCGTGTTAAGCATGCACATGCATCTTTTGGTAGACGCGGACGCAGTTTTCTGCAAAACCGCACGATATGCATGCAAATGGTGCTTTTGGCAGAACGCGCACGTGGATTTCTACCAAACGACGTGAAAGGCATGCCGATGCTGCTCTTTTTAGCACCCGCACATGGATTTGTGCCAAAACGCGTGTTAAGCATGCACATGCATCTTTTGGTAGACGCGGACGCAGTTTTCTGCAAAACCACACGATATGCATGCAAATGGTGCTTTTGGCAGAACGCGCACGTGGATTTCTACCAAACGACGTGAAAAGCCTGCCGATGCTGCTCTTTTTAGCACCGGCACATGGATTTGTGCCAAAACGCGTGTTAAGCATGCACATGCATCTTTTGGTAGACGCGGACGCAGTTTTCTGCAAAACCACACGATATGCATGCAAATGGCGCTTTTGGCAGAACGCGCACCTGGATTTCTACCAAACGACGTGAAAAGCATGCCGATGCTGCTCTTTTTAGCACCCTCACATGGATTTGTGCCAAAACGCGTTTTAAGCATGCACATGCATCTTTTGGTAGACGCGGACGCAGTTTTCTGCAAAACCACACGATATACATGCAAATGGTGCTTTTGGCAGAACGCGCACGTAGATTTCTACCAAACGACGTGAAAAGCATGCCGATGCTGCTCTTTTTAGCACCGGCACATGGATTTGTGCTAAAACGCATTTTAAGCATGCACATGCATCTTTTGGTAGACGCGGACGCAGTTTTCTGCAAAACCACACGATATGCATGCAAATGGTGCTTTTGGCAGAACGCGCGCGTGGATTTCTACCAAACGACGTGAAAAGCATACCGATGCTGCTCTTTTTAGCACCCGCACATGGATTTGTGCCAAAACGCGTGTTAAGCATGCACATGCATCTTTTGGTAGACGCGGACGCAGTTTTCTGCAAAACCACACGATATGCATGCAAATGGTGCTTTTGGCAGAACGCGCACGTGGATTTCTACCAAACGACGTGAAAAGCATGCCGATGCTGCTCTTTTTAGCACCCGCACATGGATTTGTGCCAAAACGCGTTTTAAGCATGCACATGCATCTTTTGGTAGACGCGGACGCAGTTTTCTGCAAAACCACACGATATGCATGCAAATGGTGCTCTTGGCAGAACGCGCACGTGGATTTCTACCAAACGACGTGAAAAGCATGCCGATGCTGCTCTTTTTAGCACCCGCACATGGATTTGTGCCAAAACGCGTTTTAAGCATGCACATGCATCTTTTGGTAGACGCGGACGCAGTTTTCTGCAAAACCACACGATATGCATGCAAATGGTGCTTTTGGCAGAACGCGCACGTGGATTTCTACCAAACGACGTGAAAAGCATGCCGATGCTGCTCTTTTTAGCACCCGCACATGGATTTGTGCCAAAACGCGTTTTAAGCATGCACATGCATCTTTTGGTAGACGCGGACGCAGTTTTCTGCGAAACCACACGATATGCATGCAAATGGCGCTTTTGGCAGAACGCGCACGTGGATTTCTACCAAACGACGTGAAAAGCATGCCGATGCTGCTCTTTTTAGCACCCGCACATGGATTTGTGCCAAAACGCGTTTTAAGCATGCACATGCATCTTTTGGTAGACGCGGACGCAGTTTTCTGCAAAACCACACGATATACATGCAAATGGTGCTTTTGGCAGAACGCGCACGTAGATTTCTACCAAACGACGTGAAAAGCATGCCGATGCTGCTCTTTTTAGCACCCGCACATGGATTTGTGCCAAAACGCGTTTTAAGCATGCACATGCATCTTTTGGTAGACGCGGACGCAGTTTTCTGCAAAACCGCACGATATGCATGCAAATGGTGCTTTTGGCAGAACGCGCACGTGGATTTCTACCAAACGACGTGAAAAGCATGCCGATGCTGCTCTTTTTAGCACCCCGCACATGGATTTGTGCCAAAACGCGTTTTAAGCATGCACATGCACCTTTTGGTAGACGCGGACGCAGTTTTCGGCAAAACCACACGATATGCATGCAAATGGTGCTTTTGGCAGAACGCGCACGTGGATTTCTATCAAACACCGTGAAAAGCATGCCGATGCTGCTCTTTTTAGCACCGGCAGATGAATTTGTGCCAGAACGCGTGTTAAGCATGCACATGCATCTTTTGGTAGACGCGGACGCAGTTTTCTGCAAAACCGCACGATATGCATGCAAATGGTGCTTTTGGCAGAACGCGCACGTGGATTTCTACCAAACGACGTGAAAGGCATGCCGATGCTGCTCTTTTTAGCACCCGCACATGGATTTGTGCCAAAACGCGTGTTAAGCATGCACATGCATCTTTTGGTAGACGCGGACGCAGTTTTCTGCAAAACCACACGATATGCATGCAAATGGTGCTTTTGGCAGAACGCGCACGTGGATTTCTACCAAACGACGTGAAAAGCCTGCCGATGCTGCTCTTTTTAGCACCGGCACATGGATTTGTGCCAAAACGCGTGTTAAGCATGCACATGCATCTTTTGGTAGACGCGGACGCAGTTTTCTGCAAAACCACACGATATGCATGCAAATGGTGCTTTTGGCAGAACGCGCACGTGGATTTCTACCAAACGACGTGAAAAGCATGCCGATGCTGCTCTTTTTAGCACCCGCACATGGATTTGTGCCAAAACGCGTTTTAAGCATGCACATGCATCTTTTGGTAGACGCGGACGCTGTTTTCTGCAAAACTACACGATATGCATGCAAATGGTGCTTTTGGCAGAACGCGCACGTGGATTTCTACCAAACGATGTGAAAGCATGCCGATGCTGGTCTTTTAGCACCCGCACATGAATTTGTGCCAAAACGCGTTTTAAGCATGCACATGCATCTTTTGGTAGACGCGGACGCAGTTTTCCGCAAAACCACACCATATGCATGCAAATGGTGCTTTTGGCAGAACGCGCACGTGGATTTCTACCAAACGACGTGAAAAGTATGCCGATGCTGCTGTTTTTAGCACCCGCACATTGTTTTGTGCCAAAACGCGTTTTAAGCACGCACATGCATCTTTTGGTAGACGCGGACGCAGTTTTCTGCAAAACCACACGATATGCATGCAAATGGTGCTTTTGGCAGAACGCGCACGTGGATTTCTACCAAACGACGTGAAAAGCATGCCGATGCTGCTCTTTTTAGCACCCGCACATGGATTTGTGCCAAAACGCGTTTTAAGCATGCACATGCATCTTTTGGTAGACGCGGACGCTGTTTTCTGCAAAACTACACGATATGCATGCAAATGGTGCTTTTGGCAGAACGCGCACGTGGATTTCTACCAAACGATGTGAAAGCATGCCGATGCTGGTCTTTTAGCACCCGCACATGGATTTGTGCCAAAACGCGTTTTAAGTATGCACATGCATCTTTTGGTAGACGCGGACGCAGTTTTCTGCAAAACCACACGATATGCATGCAAATGGTGCTTTTGGCAGAAGGCGCACGTGGATTTCTACCAAACGACGTGAAAAGCATGCCGATGCTGCTCTTTTTACCACCCGCACATGGATTTGTGCCAAAACGCGTTTTAAGCATGCACATGCATCTTTTGGTAGACGCGGACGCAGTTTTCTGCAAAACCACACGATATGCATGCAAATGGTGCTTTTGGCAGAACGCCCACGTGGATTTCTACCAAACGACGTGAAAAGCATGCCGATGCTGCTCTTTTTAGCACCCGCACATGGATTTGTGCCAAAACGCGTGTTAAGCATGCACATGCATCTTTTGGTAATCTTTTGGTAGACGGGGACGCAGTTTTCTGCAAAACCACACGATATGCATGAAAATGGCAGAACGCGCACGTGGATTTCTACCAAACGACGTGAAAAGCATACCGATGCTGCTCTTTTTAGCACCCGCACATGGATTTGTGCCAAAACGCGTGTTAAGCATGCACATGCATCTTTTGGTAGACGCGGACGCAGTTTTCTGCAAAACCACACGATATGCATGCAAATGGTGCTTTTGGCAGAACGCGCACGTGGATTTCTACCAAACGACGTGAAAAGCATGCCGATGCTGCTCTTTTTAGCACCCGCACATGGATTTGTGCCAAAACGCGTTTTAAGCATGCACATGCATCTTTTGGTAGACGCGGACGCAGTTTTCTGCAAAACCACACGATATGCATGCAAATGGTGCTCTTGGCAGAACGCGCACGTGGATTTCTACCAAACGACGTGAAAAGCATGCCGATGCTGCTCTTTTTAGCACCCGCACATGGATTTGTGCCAAAACGCGTTTTAAGCATGCACATGCATCTTTTGGTAGACGCGGACGCAGTTTTCTGCAAAACCACACGATATGCATGCAAATGGTGCTTTTGGCAGAACGCGCACGTGGATTTCTACCAAACGACGTGAAAAGCATGCCGATGCTGCTCTTTTTAGCACCCGCACATGGATTTGTGCCAAAACGCGTTTTAAGCATGCACATGCATCTTTTGGTAGACGCGGACGCAGTTTTCTGCGAAACCACACGATATGCATGCAAATGGCGCTTTTGGCAGAACGCGCACGTGGATTTCTACCAAACGACGTGAAAAGCATGCCGATGCTGCTCTTTTTAGCACCCGCACATGGATTTGTGCCAAAACGCGTTTTAAGCATGCACATGCATCTTTTGGTAGACGCGGACGCAGTTTTCTGCAAAACCACACGATATACATGCAAATGGTGCTTTTGGCAGAACGCGCACGTAGATTTCTACCAAACGACGTGAAAAGCATGCCGATGCTGCTCTTTTTAGCACCCGCACATGGATTTGTGCCAAAACGCGTTTTAAGCATGCACATGCATCTTTTGGTAAACGCGGACGCAGTTTTCTGCAAAACCGCACGATATGCATGCAAATGGTGCTTTTGGCAGAACGCGCACGTGGATTTCTACCAAACGACGTGAAAAGCATGCCGATGCTGCTCTTTTTAGCACCCGCACATGGATTTGTGCCAAAACGCGTTTTAAGCATGCACATGCACCTTTTGGTAGACGCGGACGCAGTTTTCGGCAAAACCACACGATATGCATGCAAATGGTGCTTTTGGCAGAACGCGCACGTGGATTTCTATCAAACACCGTGAAAAGCATGCCGATGCTGCTCTTTTTAGCACCGGCAGATGAATTTGTGCCAGAACGCGTGTTAAGCATGCACATGCATCTTTTGGTAGACGCGGACGCAGTTTTCTGCAAAACCGCACGATATGCATGCAAATGGTGCTTTTGGCAGAACGCGCACGTGGATTTCTACCAAACGACGTGAAAGGCATGCCGATGCTGCTCTTTTTAGCACCCGCACATGGATTTGTGCCAAAACGCGTGTTAAGCATGCACATGCATCTTTTGGTAGACGCGGACGCAGTTTTCTGCAAAACCACACGATATGCATGCAAATGGTGCTTTTGGCAGAACGCGCACGTGGATTTCTACCAAACGACGTGAAAAGCCTGCCGATGCTGCTCTTTTTAGCACCGGCACATGGATTTGTGCCAAAACGCGTGTTAAGCATGCACATGCATCTTTTGGTAGACGCGGACGCAGTTTTCTGCAAAACCACACGATATGCATGCAAATGGTGCTTTTGGCAGAACGCGCACGTGGATTTCTACCAAACGACGTGAAAAGCATGCCGATGCTGCTCTTTTTAGCACCCGCACATGGATTTGTGCCAAAACGCGTTTTAAGCATGCACATGCATCTTTTGGTAGACGCGGACGCTGTTTTCTGCAAAACTACACGATATGCATGCAAATGGTGCTTTTGGCAGAACGCGCACGTGGATTTCTACCAAACGATGTGAAAGCATGCCGATGCTGGTCTTTTAGCACCCGCACATGGATTTGTGCCAAAACGCGTTTTAAGTATGCACATGCATCTTTTGGTAGACGCGGACGCAGTTTTCCGCAAAACCACACCATATGCATGCAAATGGTGCTTTTGGCAGAACGCGCACGTGGATTTCTACCAAACGACGTGAAAAGTATGCCGATGCTGCTGTTTTTAGCACCCGCACATTGTTTTGTGCCAAAACGCGTTTTAAGCACGCACATGCATCTTTTGGTAGACGCGGACGCAGTTTTCTGCAAAACCACACGATATGCATGCAAATGGTGCTTTTGGCAGAACGCGCACGTGGATTTCTACCAAACGACGTGAAAAGCATGCCGATGCTGCTCTTTTTAGCACCCGCACATGGATTTGTGCCAAAACGCGTTTTAAGCATGCACATGCATCTTTTGGTAGACGCGGACGCAGTTTTCTGCAAAACCACACGATATGCATGAAAATGGCAGAACGCGCACGTGGATTTCTACAAAGCGACGTGAAAAGCATGCCGATGCTGCTCTTTTTAGCACCCGCACATCGTTTTGTGCCAAAACGCGTTTTAAGCATGCACATGCATCTTTTGGTAGACGCGGACGCAGTTTTCTGCAAAACCACACGATATGCATGCAAATGGTGCTTTTGGCAGAACGCGCACGTGGATTTCTACCAAACGACGTGAAAAGCATGCCGATGCTGCTCTTTTTAGCACCCGCACATGAATTTGTGCCAAAACGCGTTTTAAGCATGCACATGCATCTTTTGGTAGACGCGGACGCAGTTTTCCGCAAAACCACACCATATGCATGCAAATGGTGCTTTTGGCAGAACGCGCACGTGGATTTCTACCAAACGACGTGAAAAGTATGCCGATGCTGCTGTTTTTAGCACCCGCACATTGTTTTGTGCCAAAACGCGTTTTAAGCACGCACATGCATCTTTTGGTAGACGCGGACGCAGTTTTCTGCAAAACCACACGATATGCATGCAAATGGTGCTTTTGGCAGAACGCGCACGTGGATTTCTACCAAACGACGTGAAAAGCATGCCGATGCTGCTCTTTTTAGCACCCGCACATGGATTTGTGCCAAAACGCGTTTTAAGCATGCACATGCATCTTTTGGTAGACGCGGACGCTGTTTTCTGCAAAACTACACGATATGCATGCAAATGGTGCTTTTGGCAGAACGCGCACGTGGATTTCTACCAAACGATGTGAAAGCATGCCGATGCTGGTCTTTTAGCACCCGCACATGGATTTGTGCCAAAACGCGTTTTAAGTATGCACATGCATCTTTTGGTAGACGCGGACGCAGTTTTCTGCAAAACCACACGATATGCATGCAAATGGTGCTTTTGGCAGAAGGCGCACGTGGATTTCTACCAAACGACGTGAAAAGCATGCCGATGCTGCTCTTTTTAGCACCCGCACATGGATTTGTGCCAAAACGCGTTTTAAGCATGCACATGCATCTTTTGGTAGACGCGGACGCAGTTTTCTGCAAAACCACACGATATGCATGCAAATGGTGCTTTTGGCAGAACGCCCACGTGGATTTCTACCAAACGACGTGAAAAGCATGCCGATGCTGCTCTTTTTAGCACCCGCACATGGATTTGTGCCAAAACGCGTGTTAAGCATGCACATGCATCTTTTGGTAATCTTTTGGTAGACGGGGACGCAGTTTTCTGCAAAACCACACGATATGCATGAAAATGGCAGAACGCGCACGTGGATTTCTACCAAGCGACGTGAAAAGCATGCCGATGCTGCTCTTTTTAGCACCCGCACATTGTTTTGTGCCAAAACGCGTTTTAAGCATGCACATGCATCTTTTGGTAGACGCGGACGCAGTTTTCTGCAAAACCACACGATATGCATGCAAATGGTGCTTTTGGCAGAACGCGCACGTGGATTTCTACCAAACGACGTGAAAAGCATGCCGATGCTGCTCTTTTTAGCACCCGCACATGAATTTGTGCCAAAACGCGTTTTAAGCATGCACATGCATCTTTTGGTAGACGCGGACGCAGTTTTCTGCAAAACCACACGATATGCATGCAAATGGTACTTTTGGCAGAACGCGCACGTGGATTCATACCAAACGACGTGAAAAGCATGCCGATGCTGCTCTTTTTAGCACCCGCACATGGATTTGTGCCAAAACGCGTTTTAAGCATGCACATGCATCTTTTGGTAGACGCGGACGCAGTTTTCTGCAAAACCACACGATATGCATGCAAATGGTGCTTTTGGCAGAACGCGCACGTGGATTTCTACCAAACGACGTGAAAAGCATGCCGATGCTGCTCTTTTTAGCACCCGCACATGGATTTGTGCCAAAACGCGTGTTAAGCATGCACATGCATCTTTTGGTACCCCGCAGGGGCGTCTGCGTAAGCAGGCGTTTGGTGTGTTGCGACACCACGTACCCGAGCACACGAGGGTTGGACCCTCCCGCGTGTAGCCGTGGCGGCTTAGCCGTGTCTGGGGAAAAGGGGATCCTGGGGGTTGAGCCGATGCTGGGTGTTTGGACCTTTAAGGCCCCCCGGCGGAGGCAACACACCTCTTCGGCCTCGGCTTCACATAGACGGCACCCCCGGACTGACCCACCCGGGGGAAATCGGTAGTTGCCTTTTCCTGTCTCTCTCTCCCTCTAGCCTTCGTCTTTCCCTTACTTTCCACCTTTCCTGTCTCCTTCTCTCTTCTATTTACTTCCTTCTTCTTGGCGGCAAGGGTTAACCCTGTGTGGCTATCCAACCTTGGGTACACCATATTTGGTTATAGTGGCGGCGTACGACTGGCGTAGTGCAGACTTGCATGCAAGCTCTGCCGCGTCCCCTTCGTTGGGCTCCATGGTGGGCGGTTGGCGCTGTTGCCGAATTTATTATGCCTATTCATGGAAAATTCTTTTCCCCCATTTCCTGATCGCCCCCCTAAACGAGGGCGCACCGAAGTCTTTCAATTTTCGGGCAACCGAACATGTAACTTTCCCCGATTTCACGTCGTCCACTCTGATCAATCTGGAAAGACGGTGAGAATGATCTCACCTTTTCTGGTTTCGAAAACCCTGACTGAAGTCTTTGGACCTGGCTACAAAGCGTCGAAAATGGCAAGCGGCGATCTCCTACTGGAGCTTCGTGATGAGAAACAACATGAAAAACTACCTAAACTAGTGTCCTTTGGCGATGTTCCGGTTACAGTTACCCCACACCGTACCATGAATACCACGCGCGGCGTCGTCTCCGATGCTGATTTGCTAGAGCTATCTGAAACTGAACTCCTGGAGGGCTGGAGTGATCAGAACGTCGTCAGTGTCAAACGAATTAAGATTAGGCGGGAAGGAAAAGAAATTCAGACAAAACACCTAATACTTACTTTCGGCTCTAGTGTTCTGCCCGACACCATCGAGGCCGGGTACCTCAAGATTCGTGTTAGGCCATATGTGCCAAATCCCCTGAGATGCTTCAAGTGTCAAAGGTTCGGCCACAGCTCACAGAACTGTCGAGGCCGGATGACTTGTGCCAAGTGTAGTGAACACGAACACTCCTCTGAAACATGCCAAAATACCCCACACTGTGTCAACTGTGATGGCGAGCATGCCGCGTACTCGCGGTCCTGCCCGTCTTGGAAAAAAGAAAAAGAAATAGTAACCATAAAAGTAAAAGAAAATATCACTTTCAAAGAGGCACGCAGGCGGGTTTCATACCTGCCCAAGAAAAGCTTTGCCGATGTGACGCGCCAGGGGGCAGCGACACAAAGGCTTCCAGCGGCTGTCCGACCCACAGTCAGTGAGTCGGCAGTTACGCAATCTGCCCCCGCGGCGGTTGCAGCTAGGGCTGCTCCGTCAAGCGAGGAGAAGGGATCATCGACCCCGAAGGTGGGCGCAGCCGAGGCTGCCTCAACCTCCAAGGTCCCTTCCAGCGCTGGCAACGGCCGGCGCAGCCAAATCCCCCAGGGAGCCCCATCGACCTCCGGGCTGGTGGGCGCAGGGGTCTTGCCCTCCAAGGCGGGACTCTCCCTGGTAACTTCTCGCTCGCAAGAGCACGTGTCCGGCGCCTCACATGAGGCAATGGACACTACACCTATTCTCAAGGCGCACCAAGCGCCTAAGGAGCGGCGAGGCTCCCTCGAACGCTCCAGAAAGGGCAGAACCCCCGTTACAGGGCCTCGAAAGAGCTCTGTAACCTAAGCGGCATCACCTCCATTTCCGTAAACACAGCACAAATTTTTCTTTAAATATGGATACACAAATCATTCAATGGAATGTCAGAGGTCTTCTTAGGAATCTCGATGATGTGCAAGAACTTATCCATAAACACAATCCGAAAGTGCTGTGTTTACAGGAAACACACTTGAAACCAAAACACACAAATTTTCTTCGACAACACGTTACTATTCGCAAAGATCGCGATGATGCTCTCGCATCATCGGGCGGTGTTGCAATTATAATTCAAAAAAGCATAGCCTGTCAACGTTTGCAGCTACGAACGGCCCTTGAGGCAGTGGCGGTTCGAGTCATTCTGCTAAACAAGCTTATCACTATTTGCTCACTTTATATACCCCCACATTATAAACTAAGCAAACATGAATTTCAGTCCTTTATTGATGAATTGCCAGAACCCTACGTTGTTCTTGGCGATTTCAATGCACATAACTACCTGTGGGGCGACCCTCGTATAGATGCGCGAGGATGTCTTCTCGAACAGTTCCTCTTTTCTTCTGGTGCTTGTCTGTTGAATAAAAAGGAACACACATATTACTCTCTTGCAAATAGAACCTATTCTTCCATAGACCTAAGCATAGTCTCCCCGTCTGTACTGCCTGAACTTGAATGGGAAGTTACCGACAACCCTTACGGCAGCGACCACTTCCCTATACTGCTAAGATCACCGAAAGAAAATGAATATCCACCACACGCTCCTAGATGGAGGATTGAGACAGCTGATTGGGAGAAATTTCGATCTCTGTCTAGTATCTCATGGGCTGACTTGTCTTCGTTAGGAATTGATGCTGCAGTCGAGTTCTTTACAGCATTCATAATAGATGTCACATCTAAATGCATATCCGAAGTGAGTGGTCTGGCATGCAAACGACGTGTGCCGTGGTGGAACAGCGAATGTAGGATTGCCCGTAAGAATCAGAACAAGGCGTGGGGGTTGCTACGCGCTTCTCCCACTGCAGAGAATCTTATGAACTTTAAAAAAATAAAGTCCCAAGGCAGGCGAACCCGCCGACAGGCCAGAAGAGAAAGCTGGCACAAGTTTTTATCAAGTATTAACTCGTTTAGGGATGAGGCTAAAGCCTGGAACAGAGTAAATAGGATTAGAGGGCGGCAAACACATTCACTCCCCCTGGTAAACACACAGGGAGATACACTGCAAGACCAGGCCGACTCACTTGGGGAATATTTTGAGAGCGTGTCAAGTCCAACAAATTATACACAATCCTTTCTCAAACACAAAGAAACAGAAGAACGTAAGCCATTACCAAGAAAAGGTCGAGAGAATGAGCCTTACAGCCGTCCCTTTAGCTTTGCCGAGCTAAGAGCTGCCTTGATCACATGCAAGAGCTCTGCACCAGGACCTGACAGAATTATGTACGACATAATTAAGAACGTACACACTGATACACAATTGACTTTACTTGCACTTTTTAACACTATTTGGGCTGCTGGATATCTTCCACTTGCATGGAGAGAAGCGATTGTGATTCCCATTCTGAAGCAAGGTAAAGATCCTTCGTTGGCGTCAAGTTACCGCCCGATAGCCCTCACAAGTTGCATTTGTAAGCTGTTTGAGAAAATGGTTAATCGGCGACTCATACATTTCCTGGAATTAAACCAAATGCTTGATCCCTTTCAGTGTGGCTTCAGGGAAGGGCGGTCTACAATTGATCACCTTGTGCGCATTGAGGGAAGCATTCGCGACGCCTTTCTACATAAGCAATATTTCCTATCCGTGTTCCTCGATATGGAGAAGGCGTACGACACAGCGTGGCGCTACGGAATCTTGAGAGACTTGTCGGGAATGGGCATCCGTGGCAATATGCTCGCCCTAATAGAAAGCTATTTGTCCAACCGTACCTTCCGAGTAAAAGTCGGTAATGCACTGTCACGTCCTTTTACGCAGGAAACTGGTGTACCCCAGGGAGGTGTGCTCAGCTGCACTCTTTTTATTGTTAAGATGAACACACTACGTGCTTCACTGCCACCGGCCATTTTTTATTCCGTATACGTCGACGATATACAAATAGGCTTTAAATCCTGCAACCTCGCAGTATGCGAGAGACAGGTACAGCAGGGCCTGAACAAGGTTTGCAAGTGGGCTGACGAAAACGGATTTAAGATCAACCCCCACAAAAGCTCTTGTGTTCTTTTTACTAGAAAGAGAGGCCTGGTTCCAGATCCTTGTGTTCAACTGAGTGGACATCAAATACCTATCAACAAAGAACACAAATTTTTAGGTATTATACTTGACTCCAAGCTCACTTTTATACAGCACATTAAATATCTTAAAGAAAAATGTCTAAGGACAATGAACTTGCTTAAAGTTCTATCCCACTCAACATGGGGTAGCGACAGGAAGTGCCTGATGAATGTTTATAAGAGCCTAATCCGATCACGATTGGACTATGGTGCCGTCGTATATAACTCTGCCGCTCCGAGCGCACTAAAGATCCTAGATCCTATCCACCATCTAGGTATCCGCTTAGCCACTGGTGCTTTCAGAACAAGCCCGATTGAAAGCTTATACGCGGAATCAAATGAATGGTCGCTCCATCTACAGAGAACTTACATCAGCCTTACATATTTCCTAAAAATACACTCCAATCATCAACATCCATGTTTTAACACTGTTAACGATATGACCTGCACTACACTATTCCATAATCGTCCTTCTGTAAGAAAGCCTTTCTCGCTTCGAGTGAGGGAGCTTAGTGATGAGATGCATGTCCCACTCCCCGAGCTTCGCCTAATGCATCCAGCCAAGCTGCTACCTCCTTGGGAGTGGCAGCTGATACAATGCGACACATCTTTCATTCTAGTTACAAAGCACGCTCCTGAGGCCGAAATCAGAATGCATTTCCTAGAACTCCAGCACAAGCATTCCTGTGCAGAGTTCTACACAGACGCTTCGAAGTCAAATTCCGGGGTATCCTATGCAGCCGTCGGCCCATCCTTCTCTGAATCCGACGTACTGCATCCGGAAACAAGCATATTTACGGCTGAGGCCTACGCATTACTTTCTGCTGTGAAGCATATAAGAAAATCAAAACTTCCAAAAGCAGCGATCTATACAGACTCCCTAAGCGTCGTGAAGGCCTTGATGTCAGTCTATACACACAAAAATCCTGTACTTTGTGAACTCTACACCGTCTTGTGTAAAGCGTACATATGTAACCAGCGTATCATTATATGCTGGGTGCCTGGCCACAGGAGCATTGAGGGTAACGTTCTGGCGGACGAGATGGCCACGTCAATCGCATCGCAAAATGTAAACCCTACCGCTGCGGTGCCTGTCACAGACCTGAGGCCTTTCTTGCGAAGGAGATTGCGGGACCACTGGCAACGCATGTGGGACGCGGAAACGAATAATAAGCTCCACCTGATAAAACCACAGTTAGGATTCTGGCCCTCTAGTACAAAATCGCGCCGAACAGATGTCCTATTCTGTCGTCTCAGAATAGGACACACGTTCGGCACCCATAATTATCTGCTTACTGGAAGTGAACCTCCAACCTGTGGTAGATGCGGGGAGAGGCTGACCGTGCTCCACGTCCTTCTGGAGTGTCGGGAAGCCGAATCTGAAAGAATGAAACATTTTTCCTTAGCTTACAGACAGCACATCCCTCTTCATCCAGTAATGTTCCTCGGCCCAGAACCGCTTTTTAACACAGACACAGTCCTAGGTTTCCTCAGAGATGTCGTCTTACATGTTATTAGTCCCATGAATTCGTAGCGCCTCCTCTCTCGAGAGGATGCCACTGCGATAATTGTTTTGCGTAGCACATGCCTCCAGGCCCTTGTGCTTCAAGGGCTCTAAGGAGGCAGTAGTGCTCTGGCATTTCTTATAATCGTGATATATTTTACCTATCGTATCATTCTTTTTATATGCATCTAAATTTTCATAGTACAAGTCATACGTCATCGCCATAATTTTATCATACAGATTTTACGCACTTTAGAGCGTATATTTTAAGGCCTCTTTACAGCCACCTCACACCAACTTCATAGCAATCATAATTACACCGCAAACTCATTACCACAGACATGGCGCTCTTTGGCCACACCTGGCCCTTGCGCCATAAAACTCCACACATCATCATCATCATGCATCTTTTGGTAATCTTTTGGTAGACGGGGACGCAGTTTTCTGCAAAACCACACGATATGCATGAAAATGGCAGAACGCGCACGTGGATTTCTACCAAGCGACGTGAGAAGCATGCCGATGCTGCTCTTTTTAGCACCCGCACATTGTTTTGTGCCAAAACGCGTTTTAAGCATGCACATGCATCTTTTGGTAGACGCGGACGCAGTTTTCTGCAAAACCACACGATATGCATGCAAATGGTGCTTTTGGCAGAACGCGCACGTGGATTTCTACCAAACGACGTGAAAAGCATGCCGATGCTGCTCTTTTTAGCACCCGCACATGAATTTGTGCCAAAACGCGTTTTAAGCATGCACATGCATCTTTTGGTAGACGCGGACGCAGTTTTCTGCAAAACCACACGATATGCATGCAAATGGTACTTTTGGCAGAACGCGCACGCGGATTTCTACCAAACGACGTGAAAAGCATGCCGATGCTGCTCTTTTTAGCACCCGCACATGGATTTGTGCCAAAACGCGTTTTAAGTATGCACATGCATCTTTTGGTAGACGCGGACGCAGTTTTCTGCAAAACCACACGATATGCATGCAAATGGTGCTTTTGGCAGAACGCGCACGTGGATTTCTACCAAACGACGTGAAAAGCATGCCGATGCTGCTCTTTTTAGCACCCGCACATGGATTTGTGCCAAAACGCGTTTTAAGCATGCACATGCATCTTTTGGTAGACGCGGACGCAGTTTTCTGCAAAACCACACGATATGCATGCAAATGGTACTTTTGGCAGAACGCGCACGTGGATTTCTACCAAACGACGTGAAAAGCATGCCGATGCTGCTCTTTTTAGCACCCGCACATAGATTTGTGCCAAAACGCGTTTTAAGCATGCACATGCATCTTTTGGTAGACGCGGACGCAGTTTTCTGCAAAACCACACGATATGCATGCAAATGGTGCTTTTGGCAGAACGCGCACGTGGATTTCTACCAAACGACGTGAAAAGCATGCCGATGTTGCTCTTTTTAGCACCTGCACATGGATTTGTGCCAAAACGCGTGTTAAGCATGCACATGCATCTTTTGGTAATCTTTTGGTAGACGGGGACGCAGTTTTCTGCAAAACCACACGATATGCATGAAAATTGCAGAACGCGCACGTGGATTTCTACCAAGCGACGTGAAAAGCATGCCGATGCTGCTCTTTCTAGCACCCGCACATTGTTTTGTGCCAAAACGCGTTTTAAGCATGCACATGCATCTTTTGGTAGACGCGGACGCAGTTTTCTGCAAAACCACACGATATGCATGCAAATGGTGCTTTTGGCAGAACGCGCACGTGGATTTCTACCAAACGACGTGAAAAGCATGCCGATGC
This sequence comes from Dermacentor variabilis, assembly GCF_050947875.1. Lineage (NCBI taxonomy): Eukaryota > Metazoa > Arthropoda > Arachnida > Ixodida > Ixodidae > Dermacentor > Dermacentor variabilis. Next base: position 30,617 of record NW_027460586.1, on the reverse strand, counting down.
TGCTCTTTTTAGCACCCGCACATAGATTTGTGCCAAAACGCGTTTTAAGCATGCACATGCATCTTTTGGTAGACGCGGACGCAGTTTTCTGCAAAACCACACGATATGCATGCAAATGGTACTTTTGGCAGAACGCGCACGTGGATTTCTACCAAACGACGTGAAAAGCATGCCGATGCTGCTCTTTTTAGCACCCGCACATGGATTTGTGCCAAAACGCGTTTTAAGCATGCACATGCATCTTTTGGTAGACGCGGACGCAGTTTTCTGCAAAACCGCACGATATGCATGCAAATGGTGCTTTTGGAAGAACGCGCACGTGGATTTCTACCAAACGACGTGAAAAGCATGCCGATGCTCCTCTTTTTAGCACCCGCACATGGATTTGTGCCAAAACGCGTGTTAAGCATGCACATGCATCTTTTGGTAGACGCGGACGCAGTTTTCTGCAAAACCGCACGATATGCATGCAAATGGTGCTTTTGGCAGAACGCGCACGTGGATTTCTACCAAACGACGTGAAAAGCATGCCGATGCTGCTCTTTTTAGCACCCGCACATGGATTTGTGCCAAAACGCGTGTTAAGCATGCACATGCATCTTTTGGTAGACGCGGACGCACTTTTCTGCAAAACCACACGATATTCATGCAAATGGTGCTTTTGGCAGAACGCGCACGTGGATTTCTATCAAACGACGGGAAAAGCATGCCGATGCTGCTCTTTTTAGCACCGGCACATGGATTTGTGCCAAAACGCGTGTTAAGCATGCACATGCATCTTTTGGTAGACGCGGACGCAGTTTTCTGCAAAACCGCACGATATGCATGCAAATGGTGCTTTTGGCAGAACGCGCACGTGGATTTCTACCAAACGACGTGAAAAGCATGCCGATGCTGCTCTTTTTAGCACCCGCACATGGATTTGTGCCAAAACGCGTTTTAAGCATGCACATGCATCTTTTGGTAGACTCGGACGCAGTTTTCTGCAAAACCACACCATATGCATGCAAATGGTGCTTTTGGCAGAACGCGCACGTGGATTTCTACCAAACGACGTGAAAAGTATGCCGATGCTGCTCTTTTTAGCACCCGCACATATTTTGTGCCAAAACGCGTTTTAAGCACGCACATGCATCTTTTGGTAGACGCGGACGCAGTTTTCTGCAAAACCACACGATATGCATGCAAATAGTGCTTCTGGCAGAACGCGCACGTGGATTTCTACCAAACGACGTGAAAAGCATGCCGATGCTGCTCTTTTTAGCACCCGCACATGGATTTGTGCCAAAACGCGTTTTAAGCATGCACATGCATCTTTTGGTAGACGCGGACGCAGTTTTCTGCAAAACCGCACGATATGCATGCAAATGGGGCTTTTGGCAGAACGCGCACGTGGATTTCTACCAAACGACGTGAAAAGCATGCCGATGCTGCTCTTTTTAGCACCCGCACATGGATTTGTGCCAAAACGCGTTTTAAGCATGCAGATGCATCTTTTGGTAGACGCAGACGCAGTTTTCTGCAAAACCACACGATATGCATGCAAATGGTGCTTTTGGCAGAACGCGCACGTGGATTTCTACCAAACGACGTGAAAAGCATGCCGATGCTGCTCTTTTTAGCACCCGCACATGGATTTGTGCCAAAACGCGTGTTAAGCATGCACATGCATCTTTTGGTAGACGCGGACGCAGTTTTCTGCAAAACCACACGATATGCATGCAAATGGTGCTTTTGGCAGAACGCGCACGTGGATTTCTACCAAAGGACGTGAAAAGCCTGCCGATGCTGCTCTTTTTAGCACCGGCACATGGATTTGTGCTAAAACGCGTTTTAAGCATGCACATGCATCTTTTGGTAGACGCGGACGCACTTTTCTGCAAAACCACACGATATGCATGCAAATGGTGCTTTTGGCAGAACGCGCACGTGGATTTCTATCAAACGACGTGAAAAGCATGCCGATGCTGCTCTTTTTAGCACCGGCACATGGATTTGTGCCAAAACGCGTTTTAAGCATGCACATGCTTCTTTTGGTAGACGCGGACGCAGTTTTCTGCAAAACCGCACGATATGCATGCAAATGGCGCTTTTGGCAGAACGCGCACGTGGATTTCTACCAAACGACGTGAAAAGCATGCCGATGCTGATCTTTTTAGCACCCGCACATGGATTTGTGCCAAAACGCGTTTTGAGCATGCACATGCATCTTTTGGTAGACGCAGTTTTCTGCAAAACCGCACGATATGCATGCAAATGGGGCTTTTGGCAGAACGCGCACGTGGATTTCTACTAAACGACGTGAAAAGCATGCCGATGCTGCTCTTTTTAGCACCCGCACATGGATTTGTGCCAAAACGCGTTTTAAGCATGCACATGCATCTTTTGGTAGACGCGGACGCAGTTTTCTGCAAAACCGCACGATATGCATGCAAATGGGGCTTTTGGCAGAACGCGCACGTGGATTTCTACCAAACGACGTGAAAAGCATGCCGATGCTGCTCTTTTTAGCACCCGCACATGGATTTGTGCCAAAACGCGTTTTAAGCATGCAGATGCATCTTTTGGTAGACGCGGACGCAGTTTTCTGCAAAACCACACGATATGCATGCAAATGGTGCTTTTGGCAGAACGCGCACGTGGATTTCTACCAAACGACGTGAAAAGCATGCCGATGCTGCTCTTTTTAGCACCCGCACATGGATTTGTGCCAAAACGCGTGTTAAGCATGCACATGCATCTTTTGGTAGACGCGGACGCAGTTTTCTGCAAAACCGCACGATATGCATGCAAATGGTGCTTTTGGCAGAACGCGCACGTGGATTTCTACCAAACGACGTGAAAAGCCTGCCGATGCTGCTCTTTTTAGCACCGGCACATGGATTTGTGCTAAAACGCGTTTTAAGCATGCACATGCATCTTTTGGTAGACGCGGACGCACTTTTCTGCAAAACCACACGATATGCATGCAAATGGTGCTTTTGGCAGAACGCGCACGTGGATTTCTATCAAACGACGTGAAAAGCATGCCGATGCTGCTCTTTTTAGCACCGGCACATGGATTTGTGCCAAAACGCGTTTTAAGCATGCACATGCATCTTTTGGTAGACGCGGACGCAGTTTTCTGCAAAACCGCACGATATGCATGCAAATGGTGCTTTTGGCAGAACGCGCACGTGGATTTCTACCAAACGACGTGAAAAGCATGCCGATGCTGCTCTTTTTAGCACCGGCACATGGATTTGTGCTAAAACGCGTTTTAAGCATGCACATGCATCTTTTGGTAGACGCGGACGCAGTTTTCTGCAAAACCACACGATATGCATGCAAATGGCGCTTTTGGCAGAACGCGCACGTGGATTTCTACCAAACGACGTGAAAAGCATGCCGATGCTGCTCTTTTTAGCACCCGCACATGGATTTGTGCTAAAACGCGTTTGAAGCATGCACATGCATCTTTTGGTAGACGCGGACGCAGTTTTCTGCAAAACCACACGATATGCATGCAAATGGCGCTTTTGGCAGAACGCGCACGTGGATTTCTACCAAACGACGTGAAAAGCATGCCGATGCTGATCTTTTTAGCACCCTCACATGGATTTGTGCTAAAACGCGTTTTAAGCATGCACATGCATCTTTTGGTAGACGCGGACGCAGTTTTCTGCAAAACCACACGATATGCACGCAAATGGTGCTTTTGGCAGAACGCGCGCGTGGATTTCTACCAAACGACGTGAAAAGCATGCCGATGCTGCTCTTTTTAGCACCCGCACATGGATTTGTGCCAAAACGCGTTTTAAGCATGCACATGCATGTTTTGCTAGACGCGGACGCAGTTTTCTGCAAAACCACACCATATGCATGCAAATGGTGCTTTTGGCAGAACGCGCACGTGGATTTCTACCAAACGACGTGAAAAGCATGCCGATGCTGCTCTTTTTAGCACCCGCACATGGATTTGTGCCAAAACGCGTGTTAAGCATGCACATGCATCTTTTGGTAGACGCGGACGCAGTTTTCTGCAAAACCACACGATATGCATGCAAATGGTGCTTTTGGCAGAACGCGCACGTGGATTTCTACCAAACGACGTGAAAAGCCTGCCGATGCTGCTCTTTTTAGCACCGGCACATGGATTTGTGCTAAAACGCATTTTAAGCATGCACATGCATCTTTTGGTAGACGCGGACGCACTTTTCTGCAAAACCACACGATATGCATGCAAATGGTGCTTTTGGCAGAACGCGCACGTGGATTTCTATCAAACGACGTGAAAAGCATGCCGATGCTGCTCTTTTTAGCACCGGCACATGGATTTGTGCCAAAACGCGTTTTAAGCATGCACATGCATCTTTTGGTAGACGCGGACGCAGTTTTCTGCAAAACCGCACGATATGCATGCAAATGGGGCTTTTGGCAGAACGCGCACGTGGATTTCTACCAAACGACGTGAAAAGCATGCCGATGCTGCTCTTTTTAGCACCCGCACATGGATTTGTGCCAAAACGCGTTTTAAGCATGCACATGCATCTTTTGGTAGACGCGGACGCAGTTTTCTGCAAAACCACACGATATGCATGCAAATGGTGCTTTTGGCAGAACGCGCACGTGGATTTCTACCAAACGACGTGAAAAGCCTGCCGATGCTGCTCTTTTTAGCACCGGCACATGGATTTGTGCTAAAACGCGTTTTAAGCATGCACATGCATCTTTTGGTAGACGCGGACGCACTTTTCTGCAAAACCACACGATATGCATGCAAATGGTGCTTTTGGCAGAACGCGCACGTGGATTTCTATCAAACGACGTGAAAAGCATGCCGATGCTGCTCTTTTTAGCACCGGCACATGGATTTGTGCCAAAACGCGTTTTAAGCATGCACATGCATCTTTTGGTAGACGCGGACGCAGTTTTCTGCAAAACCGCACGATATGCATGCAAATGGTGCTTTTGGCAGAACGCGCACGTGGATTTCTGCCAAACGACGTGAAAAGCATGCCGATGCTGCTCTTTTTAGCACCGGCACATGGATTTGTGCTAAAACGCGTTTTAAGCATGCACATGCATCTTTTGGTAGACGCGGACGCAGTTTTCTGCAAAACCACACGATATGCACGCAAATGGTGCTTTTGGCAGAACGCGCACGTGGATTTCTACCAAACGACGTGAAAAGCATGCCGATGCTGCTCTTTTTTGCACCCGCACATGGATTTGTGCCAAAACGCGTTTTAAGCATGCACATGCATGTTTTGCTAGACGCGGACGCAGTTTTCTGCAAAACCACACGATATGCATGCAAATGGTGCTTTTGGCAGAACGCGCACGTGGATTTCTACCAAACGACGTGAAAAGCATGCCGATGCTGCTCTTTTTAGCACCCGCACATGGATTTGTGCCAAAACGCGTGTTAAGCATGCACATGCATCTTTTGGTAGACGCGGACGCAGTTTTCTGCAAAACCACACGATATGCATGCAAATGGTGCTTTTGGCAGAACGCGCACGTGGATTTCTACCAAACGACGTGAAAAGCCTGCCGATGCTGCTCTTTTTAGCACCGGCACATGGATTTGTGCTAAAACGCGTTTTAAGCATGCACATGCATCTTTTGGTAGACGCCGACGCACTTTTCTGCAAAACCACACGATATGCATGCAAATGGTGCTTTTGGCAGAACGCGCACGTGGATTTCTATCAAACGACGTGAAAAGCATGCCGATGCTGCTCTTTTTAGCACCGGCACATGGATTTGTGCCAAAACGCGTTTTAAGCATGCACATGCATCTTTTGGTAGACGCGGACGCAGTTTTCTGCAAAACCGCAGGATATGCATGCAAATGGTGCTTTTGGCAGAACGCGCACGTGGATTTCTACCAAACGACGTGAAAAGCATGCCGATGCTGCTCTTTTTAGCACCGGCACATGGATTTGTGCTAAAACGCGTTTTAAGCATGCACATGCATCTTTTGGTAGACGCGGACGCAGTTTTCTGCAAAACCACACGATATGCGTGCAAATGGCGATTTTGGCAGAACGCGCACGTGGATTTCTACCAAACGACGTGAAAAGCATGCCGATGCTGCTCTTTTTAGCACCGGCACATGGATTTGTGCTAAAACGCGTTTGAAGCATGCACATGCATCTTTTGGTAGACGCGGACGCAGTTTTCTGCAAAACCACACGATATGCATGCAAATGGTGCTTTTGGCAGAACGCGCACGTGGATTTCTATCAAACGACGTGAAAAGCATGCCGATGCTGCTCTTTTTAGCACCCGCACATGGATTTGTGCCAAAACGCGTTTTAAGCATGCACATGCATCTTTTGGTAGACGTGGACGCACTTTTCTGCAAAACCACACGATATGCATGCAAATGGAGCTTTTGGCAGAACGCGCACGTGGATTTCTACCAAACGACGTGAAAAGCCTGCCGATGCTGCTCTTTTTAGCACCCGCACATGGATTTGTGCCAAAACGCGTGTTAAGCATGCACATGCATCTTTTGGTAGACGCGGACGCAGTTTTCTGCAAAACCACACGATATGCATGCAAATGGTGCTTTTGGCAGAACGCGCACGTGGATTTCTACCAAACGACGTGAAAAGCCTCCCGATGCTGCTCTTTTTAGCACCGGCACATGGATTTGTGCTAAAACGCGTTTTAAGCATGCACATGCATCTTTTGGTAGACGCGGACGCAGTTTTCTGCAAAACCACACGATATGCATGCAAATGGTGCTTTTGGCAGAACGCGCACGTGGATTTCTACCAAACGACGTGAAAAGCCTCCCGATGCTGCTCTTTTTAGCACCGGCACATGGATTTGTGCTAAAACGCGTTTTAAGCATGCACATGCATCTTTTGGTAGACGCGGACGCAGTTTTCTGCAAAACCGCACGATATGCATGCAAATGGTGCTTTTGGCAGAACGCGCACGTGGATTTCTACCAAACGACGTGAAAAGCAAGCCGATGCTGCTCTTTTTAGCACCCGCACATGGATTTGTGCCAAAACGCGTTTTAAGCATGCACATGCATCTTTTGGTAGACGTGGACGCAGTTTTCTGCAAAACCACACGATATGCATGCAAATGGTGCTTTTGGCAGAACGCGCACGTGGATTTCTACCAAACGACGTGAAAAGCATGCCGATGCTGCTCTTTTTAGCACCCGCACATGGATTTGTGCCAAAACGCGTTTTAAGCATGCACATGCATCTTTTGGTAGACGCGGACGCAGTTTTCTGCAAAACCGCACGATATGCATGCAAATGGTGCTTTTGGCAGAACGCGCACGCGCACGTGGATTTCTACCAAACGACGTGAAAAGCATGCCGATGCTCCTCTTTTTAGCACCGGCACATCGATTTGTGCTAAAACGCGTTTTAAGCATGCACCTGCATCTTTTGGTAGACGCGGACGCACTTTTCTGCAAAACCACACGATTTGCATGCAAATGGTGCTTTTGGCAGAACGCGCACGTGGATTTCTACCAAACGACGTCAAAAGCATGCCGATGCTGCTCTTTTTAGCACCGGCACATGGATTTGTGCTAAAACGCGTTTTAAGCATGCACATGCATCTTTTGGTAGACGCGGACGCAGTTTTCTGCAAAACCACACGATATGCGTACAAATGGCGCTTTTGGCAGAACGCGCACGTGGATTTCTACCAAACGACGTGAAAAGCATGCCGATGCTGCTCTTTTTAGCACCGGCACATGGATTTGTGCTAAAACGCGTTTGAAGCATGCACATGCATCTTTTGGTAGACGCGGACGCAGTTTTCTGCAAAACCACACGATATGCATGCAAATGGTGCTTTTGGCAGAACGCGCACGTGGATTTCTATCAAACGACGTGAAAAGCATGCCGATGCTGCTCTTTTTAGCACCCGCACATGGATTTGTGCCAAAACGCGTTTTAAGCATGCACATGCATCTTTTGGTAGACGTGGACGCACTTTTCTGCAAAACCACACGATATGCATGCAAATGGAGCTTTTGGCAGAACGCGCACGTGGATTTCTACCAAACGACGTGAAAAGCCTGCCGATGCTGCTCTTTTTAGCACCCGCACATGGATTTGTGCCAAAACGCGTGTTAAGCATGCACATGCATCTTTTGGTAGACGCGGACGCAGTTTTCTGCAAAACCACACGATATGCATGCAAATGGTGCTTTTGGCAGAACGCGCACGTGGATTTCTACCAAACGACGTGAAAAGCCTCCCGATGCTGCTCTTTTTAGCACCGGCACATGGATTTGTGCTAAAACGCGTTTTAAGGATGCACATGCATCTTTTGGTAGACGCGGACGCAGTTTTCTGCAAAACCACACGATATGCATGCAAATGGTGCTTTTGGCAGAACGCGCACGTGGATTTCTACCAAACGACGTGAAAAGCCTCCCGATGCTGCTCTTTTTAGCACCGGCACATGGATTTGTGCTAAAACGCGTTTTAAGCATGCACATGCATCTTTTGGTAGACGCGGACGCAGTTTTCTGCAAAACCGCACGATATGCATGCAAATGGTGCTTTTGGCAGAACGCGCACGTGGATTTCTACCAAACGACGTGAAAAGCAAGCCGATGCTGCTCTTTTTAGCACCCGCACATGGATTTGTGCCAAAACGCGTTTTAAGCATGCACATGCATCTTTTGGTAGACGTGGACGCACTTTTCTGCAAAACCACACGATATGCATGCAAATGGTGCTTTTGGCAGAACGCGCACGTGGATTTCTACCAAACGACGTGAAAAGCATGCCGATGCTGCTCTTTTTAGCACCCGCACATGGATTTGTGCCAAAACGCGTTTTAAGCATGCACATGCATCTTTTGGTAGACGCGGACGCAGTTTTCTGCAAAACCGCACGATATGCATGCAAATGGTGCTTTTGGCAGAACGCCCACGCGCACGTGGATTTCTACCAAACGACGTGAAAAGCATGCCGATGCTGCTCTTTTTAGCACCGGCACATCGATTTGTGCTAAAACGCGTTTTAAGCATGCACCTGCATCTTTTGGTAGACGCGGACGCACTTTTCTGCAAAACCACACGATATGCATGCAAATGGTGCTTTTGGCAGAACGCGCACGTGGATTTCTACCAAACGACGTCAAAAGCATGCCGATGCTGCTCTTTTTAGCACCGGCACATGGATTTGTGCCAAAACGCGTTTTAAACATGCACATGCATCTTTTGGTAGACGCGGACGCAGTTTTCTGCAAAACCGCACGATATGCATGCAAATGGTGCTTTTGGCAGAACGCGCACGTGGATTTCTACCAAACGACGTGAAAAGCATGCCGATGCTGCTCTTTTTAGCACCGGCACATGGATTTGTGCTAAAACGCGTTTTAAGCATGCACATGCATCTTTTGGTAGACGCGGACGCAGTTTTCTGCAAAACCACACGATATGCATGCAAATGGCGCTTTTGGCAGAACGCGCACGTGGATTTCTTCCAAACGACGTGAAAAGCATGCCGATGCTGCTCTTTTTAGCACCGGCACATGGATTTGTGCTAAAACGCGTTTTAAGCATGCACATGCATCTTTTGGTAGACGCGGACGCAGTTTTCTGCAAAACCACACGATATGCATGCAAATGGCGCTTTTGGCAGAACGCGCACGTGGATTTCTACCAAACGACGTGAAAAGCATGCCGATGCTGATCTTTTTAGCACCCTCACATGGATTTGTGCCAAAACGCATTTTAAGCATGCACATGCATCTTTTGGTAGACGCGGACGCAGTTTTCTGCAAAACCACACGATATGCACGCAAATGGTGCTTTTGGCAGAACGCGCGCGTGGATTTCTACCAAACGACGTGAAAAGCATACCGATGCTGCTCTTTTTAGCACCCGCACATGGATTTGTGCCAAAACGCGTGTTAAGCATGCACATGCATCTTTTGGTAGACGCGGACGCAGTTTTCTGCAAAACCACACGATATGCATGCAAATGGCGCTTTTGGCAGAACGCGCACGTGGATTTCTACCAAACGACGTGAAAAGCATGCCGATGCTGCTCTTTTTAGCACCCGCACATGGATTTGTGCCAAAACGCGTTTTAAGCATGCACATGCATCTTTTGGTAGACGCGGACGCAGTTTTCTGCAAAACCACACGATATACATGCAAATGGTGCTTTTGGCAGAACGCGCACGTAGATTTCTACCAAACGACGTGAAAAGCATGCCGATGCTGCTCTTTTTAGCACCGGCACATGGATTTGTGCTAAAACGCATTTTAAGCATGCACATGCATCTTTTGGTAGACGCGGACGCAGTTTTCTGCAAAACCACACGATATGCATGCAAATGGTGCTTTTGGCAGAACGCGCGCGTGGATTTCTACCAAACGACGTGAAAAGCATACCGATGCTGCTCTTTTTAGCACCCGCACATGGATTTGTGCCAAAACGCGTGTTAAGCATGCACATGCATCTTTTGGTAGACGCGGACGCAGTTTTCTGCAAAACCACACGATATGCATGCAAATGGTGCTTTTGGCAGAACGCGCACGTGGATTTCTACCAAACGACGTGAAAAGCATGCCGATGCTGCTCTTTTTAGCACCCGCACATGGATTTGTGCCAAAACGCGTTTTAAGCATGCACATGCATCTTTTGGTAGACGCGGACGCAGTTTTCTGCAAAACCACACGATATGCATGCAAATGGTGCTTTTGGCAGAACGCGCACGTGGATTTCTACCAAACGACGTGAAAAGCATGCCGATGCTGCTCTTTTTAGCACCCGCACATGGATTTGTGCCAAAACGCGTTTTAAGCATGCACATGCATCTTTTGGTAGACGCGGACGCAGTTTTCTGCAAAACCACACGATATGCATGCAAATGGTGCTTTTGGCAGAACGCGCACGTGGATTTCTACCAAACGACGTGAAAAGCATGCCGATGCTGCTCTTTTTAGCACCCGCACATGGATTTGTGCCAAAACGCGTTTTAAGCATGCACATGCATCTTTTGGTAGACGCGGACGCAGTTTTCTGCAAAACCACACGATATGCATGCAAATGGCGCTTTTGGCAGAACGCGCACGTGGATTTCTACCAAACGACGTGAAAAGCATGCCGATGCTGCTCTTTTTAGCACCCGCACATGGATTTGTGCCAAAACGCGTTTTAAGCATGCACATGCATCTTTTGGTAGACGCGGACGCAGTTTTCTGCAAAACCACACGATATACATGCAAATGGTGCTTTTGGCAGAACGCGCACGTAGATTTCTACCAAACGACGTGAAAAGCATGCCGATGCTGCTCTTTTTAGCACCCGCACATGGATTTGTGCCAAAACGCGTTTTAAGCATGCACATGCATCTTTTGGTAGACGCGGACGCAGTTTTCTGCAAAACCGCACGATATGCATGCAAATGGTGCTTTTGGCAGAACGCGCACGTGGATTTATACCAAACGACGTGAAAAGCATGCCGATGCTGCTCTTTTTAGCACCCGCACATGGATTTGTGCCAAAACGCGTTTTAAGCATGCACATGCATCTTTTGGTAGACGCGGACGCAGTTTTCGGCAAAACCACACGATATGCATGCAAATGGTGCTTTTGGCAGAACGCGCACGTGGATTTCTATCAAACACCGTGAAAAGCATGCCGATGCTGCTCTTTTTAGCACCGGCACATGAATTTGTGCCAGAACGCGTGTTAAGCATGCACATGCATCTTTTGGTAGACGCGGACGCAGTTTTCTGCAAAACCGCACGATATGCATGCAAATGGTGCTTTTGGCAGAACGCGCACGTGGATTTCTACCAAACGACGTGAAAGGCGTGCCGATGCTGCACTTTTTAGCACCCGCACATGGATTTGTGCCAAAACGCGTGTTAAGCATGCACATGCATCTTTTGGTAGACGCGGACGCAGTTTTCTGCAAAACCACACGATATGCATGCAAATGGTGCTTTTGGCAGAACGCGCACGTGGATTTCTACCAAACGACGTGAAAAGCCTGCCGATGCTGCTCTTTTTAGCACCGGCACATGGATTTGTGCCAAAACGCGTGTTAAGCATGCACATGCATCTTTTGGTAGACGCGGACGCAGTTTTCTGCAAAACCACACGATATGCATGCAAATGGCGCTTTTGGCAGAACGCGCACGTGGATTTCTACCAAACGACGTGAAAAGCATGCCGATGCTGCTCTTTTTAGCACCCGCACATGGATTTGTGCCAAAACGCGTTTTAAGCATGCACATGCATCTTTTGGTAGACGCGGACGCAGTTTTCTGCAAAACCACACGATATACATGCAAATGGTGCTTTTGGCAGAACGCGCACGTAGATTTCTACCAAACGACGTGAAAAGCATGCCGATGCTGCTCTTTTTAGCACCGGCACATGGATTTGTGCTAAAACGCATTTTAAGCATGCACATGCATCTTTTGGTAGACGCGGACGCAGTTTTCTGCAAAACCACACGATATGCATGCAAATGGTGCTTTTGGCAGAACGCGCGCGTGGATTTCTACCAAACGACGTGAAAAGCATACCGATGCTGCTCTTTTTAGCACCCGCACATGGATTTGTGCCAAAACGCGTGTTAAGCATGCACATGCACATTTTGGTAGACGCGGACGCAGTTTTCTGCAAAACCACACGATATGCATGCAAATGGTGCTTTTGGCAGAACGCGCACGTGGATTTCTACCAAACGACGTGAAAAGCATGCCGATGCTGCTCTTTTTAGCACCCGCACATGGATTTGTGCCAAAACGCGTTTTAAGCATGCACATGCATCTTTTGGTAGACGCGGACGCAGTTTTCTGCAAAACCACACGATATGCATGCAAATGGTGCTTTTGGCAGAACGCGCACGTGGATTTCTACCAAACGACGTGAAAAGCATGCCGATGCTGCTCTTTTTAGCACCCGCACATGGATTTCTGCCAAAACGCGTTTTAAGCATGCACATGCATCTTTTGGTAGACGCGGACGCAGTTTTCTGCAAAACCACACGATATGCATGCAAATGGTGCTTTTGGCAGAACGCGCTCGTGGATTTCTACCAAACGACGTGAAAAGCATGCCGATGCTGCTCTTTTTAGCACCCGCACATGGATTTGTGCCAAAACGCGTTTTAAGCATGCACATGCATCTTTTGGTAGACGCGGACGCAGTTTTCTGCGAAACCACACGATATGCATGCAAATGGCGCTTTTGGCAGAACGCGCACGTGGATTTCTACCAAACGACGTGAAAAGCATGCCGATGCTGCTCTTTTTAGCACCCGCACATGGATTTGTGCCAAAACGCGTTTTAAGCATGCACATGCATCTTTTGGTAGACGCGGACGCAGTTTTCTGCAAAACCGCACGATATACATGCAAATGGTGCTTTTGGCAGAACGCGCACGTAGATTTCTACCAAACGACGTGAAAAGCATGCCGATGCTGCTCTTTTTAGCACCCGCACATGGATTTGTGCCAAAACGCGTTTTAAGCATGCACATGCATCTTTTGGTAGACGCGGACGCAGTTTTCTGCAAAACCGCACGATATGCATGCAAATGGTGCTTTTGGCAGAACGCGCACGTGGATTTCTACCAAACGACGTGAAAAGCATGCCGATGCTGCTCTTTTTAGCACCCGCACATGGATTTGTGCCAAAACGCGTTTTAAGCATGCACATGCATCTTTTGGTAGACGCGGACGCAGTTTTCGGCAAAACCACACGATATGCATGCAAATGGTGCTTTTGGCAGAACGCGCACGTGGATTTCTATCAAACACCGTGAAAAGCATGCCGATGCTGCTCTTTTTAGCACCGGCAGATGAATTTGTGCCAGAACGCGTGTTAAGCATGCACATGCATCTTTTGGTAGACGCGGACGCAGTTTTCTGCAAAACCGCACGATATGCATGCAAATGGTGCTTTTGGCAGAACGCGCACGTGGATTTCTACCAAACGACGTGAAAGGCATGCCGATGCTGCTCTTTTTAGCACCCGCACATGGATTTGTGCCAAAACGCGTGTTAAGCATGCACATGCATCTTTTGGTAGACGCGGACGCAGTTTTCTGCAAAACCACACGATATGCATGCAAATGGTGCTTTTGGCAGAACGCGCACGCGGATTTCTACCAAACGACGTGAAAAGCCTGCCGATGCTGCTCTTTTTAGCACCGGCACATGGATTTGTGCCAAAACGCGTGTTAAGCATGCACATGCATCTTTTGGTAGACGCGGACGCAGTTTTCTGCAAAACCACACGATATGCATGCAAATGGCGCTTTTGGCAGAACGTGCACGTGGATTTCTACCAAACGACGTGAAAGGCATGCCGATGCTGCTCTTTTTAGCACCCGCACATGGATTTGTGCCAAAACGCGTGTTAAGCATGCACATGCATCTTTTGGTAGACGCGGACGCAGTTTTCTGCAAAACCGCACGATATGCATGCAAATGGTGCTTTTGGCAGAACGCGCACGTGGATTTCTACCAAACGACGTGAAAAGCATGCCGATGCTGCTCTTTTTAGAACCGCACATGGATTTGTGCCAAAACGCGTTTTAAGCATGCACATGCATCTTTTGGTAGACGTGGACGCACTTTTCTGCAAAACCACACGATATGCATGCAAATGGTGCTTTTGGCAGAACGCGCACATGGATTTCTACCAAACGACGTGAAAAGCATGCCGATGCTGCTCTTTTTAGCACCCGCACATGGATTTGTGCCAAAACGTGTTTTAAGCATGCACATGCATCTTTTGGTAGACGCGGACGCAGTTTTCTGCAAAACCGCACGATATGCATGCAAATGGTGCTTTTGGCAGAACGCGCACGTGGATTTCTACCAAACGACGTGAAAAGCATGCCGAAGCTGATCTTTTTAGCACCCGCACATGGATTTGTGCCAAAACGCGTTTTAAGCATGCACATGCATCTTTTGGTAGACGCGGACGCAGTTTTCTGCAAAACCGCACGATATGCATGCAAATGGGGCTTTTGGCAGAACGCGCACGTGGATTTCTACCAAACGACGTGAAAAGCATGCCGATGCTGCTCTTTTTAGCACCCGCACATGGATTTGTGCCAAAACGCGTTTTAAGCATGCACATGCATCTTTTGGTAGACGCAGACGCAGTTTTCTGCAAAACCACACGATATGCATGCAAATGGTGCTTTTGGCAGAACGCGCACGTGGATTTCTACCAAACGACGTGAAAAGCATGCCGATGCTGCTCTTTTTAGCACCCGCACATGGATTTGTGCCAAAACGCGTGTTAAGCATGCACATGCATCTTTTGGTAGACGCGGACGCAGTTTTCTGCAAAACCACACGATATGCATGCAAATGGTGCTTTTGGCAGAACGCGCACGTGGATTTCTACCAAACGACGTGAAAAGCCTGCCGATGCTGCTCTTTTTAGCACCGGCACATGGATTTGTGCTAAAACGCGTTTTAAGCATGCACATGCATCTTTTGGTAGACGCGGACGCACTTTTCTGCAAAAACACACGATATGCATGCAAATGGTGCTTTTGGCAGAACGCGCACGTGGATTTCTATCAAACGACGTGAAAAGCATGCCGATGCTGCTCTTTTTAGCACCGGCACATGGATTTGTGCCAAAACGCGTCTTAAGCATGCACATGCATCTTTTGGTAGACGCGGACGCAGTTTTCTGCAAAACCGCACGATATGCATGCAAATGGTGCTTTTGGCAGAACGCGCACGTGGATTTCTGCCAAACGACGTGAAAAGCATGCCGATGCTGCTCTTTTTAGCACCGGCACATGGATTTGTGCTAAAACGCGTTTTAAGCATGCACATGCATCTTTTGGTAGACGCGGACGCAGTTTTCTGCAAAACCACACGATATGCACGCAAATGGTGCTTTTGGCAGAACGCGCACGTGGATTTCTACCAAACGATGTGAAAAGCATGCCGATGCTGCTCTTTTTAGCACCCGCACATGGATTTGTGCCAAAACGCGTTTTAAGCATGCACATGCATGTTTTGCTAGACGCGGACGCAGTTTTCTGCAAAACCACACGATATGCATGCAAATGGTGCTTTTGGCAGAACGCGCACGTGGATTTCTACCAAACGACGTGAAAAGCATGCCGATGCTGCTCTTTTTAGCACCCGCACATGGATTTGTGCCAAAACGCGTGTTAAGCATGCACATGCATCTTTTGGTAGACGCGGACGCAGTTTTCTGCAAAACCACACGATATGCATGCAAATGGTGCTTTTGGCAGAACGCGCACGTGGATTTCTACCAAACGACGTGAAAAGCCTGCCGATGCTGCTCTTTTTAGCACCGGCACATGGATTTGTGCTAAAACGCGTTTTAAGCATGCACATGCATCTTTTGGTAGACGCCGACGCACTTTTCTGCAAAACCACACGATATGCATGCAAATGGTGCTTTTGGCAGAACGCGCACGTGGATTTCTATCAAACGACGTGAAAAGCATGCCGATGCTGCTCTTTTTAGCACCGGCACATGGATTTGTGCCAAAACGCGTTTTAAGCATGCACATGCATCTTTTGGTAGACGCGGACGCAGTTTTCTGCAAAACCGCACGATATGCATGCAAATGGTGCTTTTGGCAGAACGCGCACGTGGATTTCTACCAAACGACGTGAAAAGCATGCCGATGCTGCTCTTTTTAGCACCGGCACATGGATTTGTGCTAAAACGCGTTTTAAGCATGCACATGCATCTTTTGGTAGACGCGGACTCAGTTTTCTGCAAAACCACACGATATGCGTGCAAATGGCGCTTTTGGCAGAACGCGCACGTGGATTTCTACAAACGACGTGAAAAGCATGCCGATGCTGCTCTTTTTAGCACCGGCACATGGATTTGTGCGAAAACGCGTTTGAAGCATGCACATGCATCTTTTGGTAGACGCGGACGCAGTTTTCTGCAAAACCACACGATATGCATGCAAATGGTGCTTTTGGCAGAACGCGCACGTGGATTTCTATCAAACGACGTGAAAAGCATGCCGATGCTGCTCTTTTTAGCACCCGCACATGGATTTGTGCCAAAACGCGTTTTAAGCATGCACATGCATCTTTTGGTAGACGTGGACGCACTTTTCTGCAAAACCACACGATATGCATGCAAATGGAGCTTTTGGCAGAACGCGCACGTGGATTTCTACCAAACGACGTGAAAAGCCTGCCGATGCTGCTCTTTTTAGCACCCGCACATGGATTTGTGCCAAAACGCGTTTTAAGCATGCACATGCATCTTTTGGTAGACGTGGACGCACTTTTCTGCAAAACCACACGATATGCATGCAAATGGTGCTTTTGGCAGAACGCGCACGTGGATTTCTACCAAACGACGTGAAAAGCATGCCGATGCTGCTCTTTTTAGCACTCGCACATGGATTTGTGCCAAAACGCGTTTTAAGCATGCACATGCATCTTTTGGTAGACGCGGACGCAGTTTTCTGCAAAACCGCACGATATGCATGCAAATGGTGCTTTTGGCAGAACGCGCACGCGCACGTGGATTTCTACCAAACGACGTGAAAAGCATGCCGATGCTGCTCTTTTTAGCACCGGCACATCGATTTGTGCTAAAACGCGTTTTTAGCATGCACCTGCATCTTTTGTAGACGCGGACGCACTTTTCTGCAAAACCACACGATATGCATGCAAATGGTGCTTTTGGCAGAACGCGCACGTGGATTTCTACCAAACGACGTCAAAAGCATGCCGATGCTGCTCTTTTTAGCACCGGCACATGGATTTGTGCTAAAACGCGTTTTAAGCATGCACATGCATCTTTTGGTAGACGCGGACGCAGTTTTCTGCAAAACCACACGATATGCGTGCAAATGGCGCTTTTGGCAGAACGCGCACGTGGATTTCTACCAAACGACGTGAAAAGCATGCCGATGCTGCTCTTTTTAGCACCGGCACATGGATTTGTGCTAAAACGCGTTTGAAGCATGCACATGCATCTTTTGGTAGACGCGGACGCAGTTTTCTGCAAAACCACACGATATGCATGCAAATGGTGCTTTTGGCAGAACGCGCACGTGGATTTCTATCAAACGACGTGAAAAGCATGCCGATGCTGCTCTTTTTAGCACCCGCACATGGATTTGTGCCAAAACGCGTTTTAAGCATGCACATGCATCTTTTGGTAGACGTGGACGCACTTTTCTGCAAAACCACACGATATGCATGCAAATGGAGCTTTTGGCAGAACGCGCACGTGGATTTCTACCAAACGACGTGAAAAGCCTGCCGATGCTGCTCTTTTTAGCACCCGCACATGGATTTGTGCCAAAACGCGTGTTAAGCATGCACATGCATCTTTTGGTAGACGCGGACGCAGTTTGCTGCAAAACCACACGATATGCATGCAAATGGTGCTTTTGGCAGAACGCGCACGTGGATTTCTACCAAACGACGTGAAAAGCCTCCCGATGCTGCTCTTTTTAGCACCGGCACATGGATTTGTGCTAAAACGCGTTTTAAGCATGCACATGCATCTTTTGGTAGACGCGGACGCAGTTTTCTGCAAAACCACACGATATGCATGCAAATGGTGCTTTTGGCAGAACGCGCACGTGGATTTCTACCAAACGACGTGAAAAGCCTCCCGATGCTGCTCTTTTTAGCACCGGCACATGGATTTGTGCTAAAACGCGTTTTAAGCATGCACATGCATCTTTTGGTAGACGCGGACGCAGTTTTCTGCAAAACCGCACGATATGCATGCAAATGGTGCTTTTGGCAGAACGCGCACGTGGATTTCTACCAAACGACGTGAAAAGCAAGCCGATGCTGCTCTTTTTAGCACCCGCACATGGATTTGTGCCAAAACGCGTTTTAAGCATGCACATGCATCTTTTGGTAGACGTGGACGCACTTTTCTGCAAAACCACACGATATGCATGCAAATGGTGCTTTTGGCAGAACGCGCACGTGGATTTCTACCAAACGACGTGAAAAGCATGCCGATGCTGCTCTTTTTAGCACCCGCACATGGATTTGTGCCAAAACGCGTTTTAAGCATGCACATGCATCTTTTGGTAGACGCGGACGCAGTTTTCTGCAAAACCGCACGATATGCATGCAAATGGTGCTTTTGGCAGAACGCCCACGCGCACGTGGATTTCTACCAAACGACGTGAAAAGCATGCCGATGCTGCTCTTTTTAGCACCGGCACATCGATTTGTGCTAAAACGCGTTTTTAGCATGCACCTGCATCTTTTGGTAGACGCGGACGCACTTTTCTGCAAAACCACACGATATGCATGCAAATGGTGCTTTTGGCAGAACGCGCACGTGGATTTCTACCAAACGACGTCAAAAGCATGCCGATGCTGCTCTTTTTAGCACCGGCACATGGATTTGTGCCAAAACGCGTTTTAAGCATGCACATGCATCTTTTGGTAGACGCGGACGCAGTTTTCTGCAAAACCGCACGATATGCATGCAAATGGTGCTTTTGGCAGAACGCGCACGTGGATTTCTACCAAACGACGTGAAAAGCATGCCGATGCTGCTCTTTTTAGCACCGGCACATGGATTTGTGCTAAAACGCGTTTTAAGCATGCACATGCATCTTTTGGTAGACGCGGACGCAGTTTTCTGCAAAACCACACGATATGCATGCAAATGGCGCTTTTGGCAGAACGCGCACGTGGATTTCTACCAAACGACGTGAAAAGCATGCCGATGCTGCTCTTTTTAGCACCGGCACATGGATTTGTGCTAAAACGCGTTTTAAGCATGCACATGCATCTTTTGGTAGACGCGGACGCAGTTTTCTGCAAAACCACACGATATGCATGAAAATGGCGCTTTTGGCAGAACGCGCACGTGGATTTCTACCAAACGACGTGAAAAGCATGCCGATGCTGATCTTTTTAGCACCCTCACATGGATTTGTGCCAAAACGCATTTTAAGCATGCACATGCATCTTTTGGTAGACGCGGACGCAGTTTTCTGCAAAACCACACGATATGCACGCAAATGGTGCTTTTGGCAGAACGCGCACGTGGATTTCTACCAAACGACGTGAAAAGCATGCCGATGCTGCTCTTTTTAGCACCCGCACATGGATTTGTGCCAAAACGCGTTTTAAGCATGCACATGCATCTTTTGGTAGACGCGGACGCAGTTTTCTGCAAAACCACACGATATACATGCAAATGGTGCTTTTGGCAGAACGCGCACGTAGATTTCTACCAAACGACGTGAAAAGCATGCCGATGCTGCTCTTTTTAGCACCGGCACATGGATTTGTGCTAAAACGCATTTTAAGCATGCACATGCATCTTTTGGTAGACGCGGACGCAGTTTTCTGCAAAACCACACGATATGCATGCAAATGGTGCTTTTGGCAGAACGCGCGCGTGGATTTCTACCAAACGACGTGAAAAGCATACCGATGCTGCTCTTTTTAGCACCCGCACATGGATTTGTGCCAAAACGCGTGTTAAGCATGCACATGCATCTTTTGGTAGACGCGGACGCAGTTTTCTGCAAAACCACACGATATGCATGCAAATGGTGCTTTTGGCAGAACGCGCACGTGGATTTCTACCAAACGACGTGAAAAGCATGCCGATGCTGCTCTTTTTAGCACCCGCACATGGATTTGTGCCAAAACGCGTTTTAAGCATGCACATGCATCTTTTGGTAGACGCGGACGCAGTTTTCTGCAAAACCACACGATATGCATGCAAATGGTGCTTTTGGCAGAACGCGCACGTGGATTTCTACCAAACGACGTGAAAAGCATGCCGATGCTGCTCTTTTTAGCACCCGCACATGGATTTGTGCCAAAACGCGTTTTAAGCATGCACATGCATCTTTTGGTAGACGCGGACGCAGTTTTCTGCAAAACCACACGATATGCATGCAAATGGTGCTTTTGGCAGAACGCGCACGTGGATTTCTACCAAACGACGTGAAAAGCATGCCGATGCTGCTCTTTTTAGCACCCGCACATGGATTTGTGCCAAAACGCGTTTTAAGCATGCACATGCATCTTTTGGTAGACGCGGACGCAGTTTTCTGCAAAACCACACGATATGCATGCAAATGGCGCTTTTGGCAGAACGCGCACGTGGATTTCTACCAAACGACGTGAAAAGCATGCCGATGCTGCTCTTTTTAGCACCCGCACATGGATTTGTGCCAAAACGCGTTTTAAGCATGCACATGCATCTTTTGGTAGACGCGGACGCAGTTTTCTGCAAAACCACACGATATACATGCAAATGGTGCTTTTGGCAGAACGCGCACGTAGATTTCTACCAAACGACGTGAAAAGCATGCCGATGCTGCTCTTTTTAGCACCCGCACATGGATTTCTGCCAAAACGCGTTTTAAGCATGCACATGCATCTTTTGGTAGACGCGGACGCAGTTTTCTGCAAAACCGCACGATATGCATGCAAATGGTGCTTTTGGCAGAACGCGCACGTGGATTTCTACCAAACGACGTGAAAAGAATGCCGATGCTGCTCTTTTTAGCACCCGCACATGGATTTGTGCCAAAACGCGTTTTAAGCATGCACATGCATCTTTTGGTAGACGCGGACGCAGTTTTCGGCAAAACCACACGATATGCATGCAAATGGTGCTTTTGGCAGAACGCGCACGTGGATTTCTATCAAACACCGTGAAAAGCATGCCGATGCTGCTCTTTTTAGCACCGGCACATGAATTTGTGCCAGAACGCGTGTTAAGCATGCACATGCATCTTTTGGTAGACGCGGACGCAGTTTTCTGCAAAACCGCACGATATGCATGCAAATGGTGCTTTTGGCAGAACGCGCACGTGGATTTCTACCAAACGACGTGAAAGGCATGCCGATGCTGCTCTTTTTAGCACCCGCACATGGATTTGTGCCAAAACGCGTGTTAAGCATGCACATGCATCTTTTGGTAGACGCGGACGCAGTTTTCTGCAAAACCACACGATATGCATGCAAATGTGCTTTTGGCAGAACGCGCACGTGGATTTCTACCAAACGACGTGAAAAGCCTGCCGATGCTGCTCTTTTTAGCACCGGCACATGGATTTGTGCCAAAACGCGTGTTAAGCATGCACATGCATCTTTTGGTAGACGCGGACGCAGTTTTCTGCAAAACCACACGATATGCATGCAAATGGCGCTTTTGGCAGAACGCGCACGTGGATTTCTACCAAACGACGTGAAAAGCATGCCGATGCTGCTCTTTTTAGCACCCGCACATGGATTTGTGCCAAAACGCGTTTTAAGCATGCACATGCATCTTTTGGTAGACGCGGACGCAGTTTTCTGCAAAACCACACGATATACATGCAAATGGTGCTTTTGGCAGAACGCGCACGTAGATTTCTACCAAACGACGTGAAAAGCATGCCGATGCTGCTCTTTTTAGCACCGGCACATGGATTTGTGCTAAAACGCATTTTAAGCATGCACATGCATCTTTTGGTAGACGCGGACGCAGTTTTCTGCAAAACCACACGATATGCATGCAAATGGTGCTTTTGGCAGAACGCGCGCGTGGATTTCTACCAAACGACGTGAAAAGCATACCGATGCTGCTCTTTTTAGCACCCGCACATGGATTTGTGCCAAAACGCGTGTTAAGCATGCACATGCATCTTTTGGTAGACGCGGACGCAGTTTTCTGCAAAACCACACGATATGCATGCAAATGGTGCTTTTGGCAGAACGCGCACGTGGATTTCTACCAAACGACGTGAAAAGCATGCCGATGCTGCTCTTTTTAGCACCCGCACATGGATTTGTGCCAAAACGCGTTTTAAGCATGCACATGCATCTTTTGGTAGACGCGGACGCAGTTTTCTGCAAAACCACACGATATGCATGCAAATGGTGCTTTTGGCAGAACGCGCACGTGGATTTCTACCAAACGACGTGAAAAGCATGCCGATGCTGCTCTTTTTAGCACCCGCACATGGATTTGTGCCAAAACGCGTTTTAAGCATGCACATGCATCTTTTGGTAGACGCGGACGCAGTTTTCTGCAAAACCACACGATATGCATGCAAATGGTGCTTTTGGCAGAACGCGCACGTGGATTTCTACCAAACGACGTGAAAAGCATGCCGATGCTGCTCTTTTTAGCACCCGCACATGGATTTGTGCCAAAACGCGTTTTAAGCATGCACATGCATCTTTTGGTAGACGCGGACGCAGTTTTCTGCGAAACCACACGATATGCATGCAAATGGCGCTTTTGGCAGAACGCGCACGTGGATTTCTACCAAACGACGTGAAAAGCATGCCGATGCTGCTCTTTTTAGCACCCGCACATGGATTTGTGCCAAAACGCGTTTTAAGCATGCACATGCATCTTTTGGTAGACGTGGACGCAGTTTTCTGCAAAACCACACGATATACATGCAAATGGTGCTTTTGGCAGAACGCGCACGTAGATTTCTACCAAACGACGTGAAAAGCATGCCGATGCTGCTCTTTTTAGCACCCGCACATGGATTTGTGCCAAAACGCGTTTTAAGCATGCACATGCATCTTTTGGTAGACGCGGACGCAGTTTTCTGCAAAACCGCACGATATGCATGCAAATGGTGCTTTTGGCAGAACGCGCACGTGGATTTCTACCAAACGACGTGAAAAGCATGCCGATGCTGCTCTTTTTAGCACCCGCACATGGATTTGTGCCAAAACGCGTTTTAAGCATGCACATGCACCTTTTGGTAGACGCGGACGCAGTTTTCGGCAAAACCACACGATATGCATGCAAATGGTGCTTTTGGCAGAACGCGCACGTGGATTTCTATCAAACACCGTGAAAAGCATGCCGATGCTGCTCTTTTTAGCACCGGCAGATGAATTTGTGCCAGAACGCGTGTTAAGCATGCACATGCATCTTTTGGTAGACGCGGACGCAGTTTTCTGCAAAACCGCACGATATGCATGCAAATGGTGCTTTTGGCAGAACGCGCACGTGGATTTCTACCAAACGACGTGAAAGGCATGCCGATGCTGCTCTTTTTAGCACCCGCACATGGATTTGTGCCAAAACGCGTGTTAAGCATGCACATGCATCTTTTGGTAGACGCGGACGCAGTTTTCTGCAAAACCACACGATATGCATGCAAATGGTGCTTTTGGCAGAACGCGCACGTGGATTTCTACCAAACGACGTGAAAAGCCTGCCGATGCTGCTCTTTTTAGCACCGGCACATGGATTTGTGCCAAAACGCGTGTTAAGCATGCACATGCATCTTTTGGTAGACGCGGACGCAGTTTTCTGCAAAACCACACGATATGCATGCAAATGGCGCTTTTGGCAGAACGTGCACGTGGATTTCTACCAAACGACGTGAAAGGCATGCCGATGCTGCTCTTTTTAGCACCCGCACATGGATTTGTGCCAAAACGCGTGTTAAGCATGCACATGCATCTTTTGGTAGACGCGGACGCAGTTTTCTGCAAAACCGCACGATATGCATGCAAATGGTGCTTTTGGCAGAACGCGCACGTGGATTTCTACCAAACGACGTGAAAAGCATGCCGATTCTGCTCTTTTTAGCACCCGCACATGGATTTGTGCCAAAACGCGTTTTAAGCATGCACATGCATCTTTTGGTAGACGCGGACGCAGTTTTCTGCAAAACCACACGATATACATGCAAATGGTGCTTTTGGCAGAACGCGCACGTAGATTTCTACCAAACGACGTGAAAAGCATGCCGATGCTGCTCTTTTTAGCACCGGCACATGGATTTGTGCTAAAACGCATTTTAAGCATGCACATGCATCTTTTGGTAGACGCGGACGCAGTTTTCTGCAAAACCACACGATATGCATGCAAATGGTGCTTTTGGCAGAACGCGCGCGTGGATTTCTACCAAACGACGTGAAAAGCATACCGATGCTGCTCTTTTTAGCACCCGCACATGGATTTGTGCCAAAACGCGTGTTAAGCATGCACATGCATCTTTTGGTAGACGCGGACGCAGTTTTCTGCAAAACCACACGATATGCATGCAAATGGTGCTTTTGGCAGAACGCGCACGTGGATTTCTACCAAACGACGTGAAAAGCATGCCGATGCTGCTCTTTTTAGCACCCGCACATGGATTTGTGCCAAAACGCGTTTTAAGCATGCACATGCATCTTTTGGTAGACGCGGACGCAGTTTTCTGCAAAACCACACGATATGCATGCAAATGGTGCTTTTGGCAGAACGCGCACGTGGATTTCTACCAAACGACGTGAAAAGCATGCCGATGCTGCTCTTTTTAGCACCCGCACATGGATTTGTGCCAAAACGCGTTTTAAGCATGCACATGCATCTTTTGGTAGACGCGGACGCAGTTTTCTGCAAAACCACACGATATGCATGCAAATGGTGCTTTTGGCAGAACGCGCACGTGGATTTCTACCAAACGACGTGAAAAGCATGCCGATGCTGCTCTTTTTAGCACCCGCACATGGATTTGTGCCAAAACGCGTTTTAAGCATGCACATGCATCTTTTGGTAGACGCGGACGCAGTTTTCTGCAAAACCACACGATATGCATGCAAATGGCGCTTTTGGCAGAACGCGCACGTGGATTTCTACCAAACGACGTGAAAAGCATGCCGATGCTGCTCTTTTTAGCACCCGCACATGGATTTGTGCCAAAACGCGTTTTAAGCATGCACATGCATCTTTTGGTA
Organism: Dermacentor variabilis; assembly: GCF_050947875.1. Lineage (NCBI taxonomy): Eukaryota > Metazoa > Arthropoda > Arachnida > Ixodida > Ixodidae > Dermacentor > Dermacentor variabilis. The sequence continues at coordinate 4,936 of NW_027460586.1, read as the reverse complement.
GACGCGGACGCAGTTTTCTGCAAAACCACACGATATACATGCAAATGGTGCTTTTGGCAGAACGCGCACGTAGATTTCTACCAAACGACGTGAAAAGCATGCCGATGCTGCTCTTTTTAGCACCCGCACATGGATTTGTGCCAAAACGCGTTTTAAGCATGCACATGCATCTTTTGGTAGACGCGGACGCAGTTTTCTGCAAAACCGCACGATATGCATGCAAATGGTGCTTTTGGCAGAACGCGCACGTGGATTTCTACCAAACGACGTGAAAAGCATGCCGATGCTGCTCTTTTTAGCACCCGCACATGGATTTGTGCCAAAACGCGCTTTAAGCATGCACATGCATCTTTTGGTAGACGCGGACGCAGTTTTCGGCAAAACCACACGATATGCATGCAAATGGTGCTTTTGGCAGAACGCGCACGTGGATTTCTATCAAACACCGTGAAAAGCATGCCGATGCTGCTCTTTTTAGCACCGGCACATGAATTTTTGCCAGAACGCGTGTTAAGCATGCACATGCATCTTTTGGTAGACGCGGACGCAGTTTTCTGCAAAACCGCACGATATGCATGCAAATGGTGCTTTTGGCAGAACGCGCACGTGGATTTCTACCAAACGACGTGAAAGGCATGCCGATGCTGCTCTTTTTAGCACCCGCACATGGATTTGTGCCAAAACGCGTGTTAAGCATGCACATGCATCTTTTGGTAGACGCGGACGCAGTTTTCTGCAAAACCACACGATATGCATGCAAATGGTGCTTTTGGCAGAACGCGCACGTGGATTTCTACCAAACGACGTGAAAAGCCTGCCGATGCTGCTCTTTTTAGCACCGGCACATGGATTTGTGCCAAAACGCGTGTTAAGCATGCACATGCATCTTTTGGTAGACGCGGACGCAGTTTTCTGCAAAACCACACGATATGCATGCAAATGGCGCTTTTGGCAGAACGCGCACGTGGATTTCTACCAAACGACGTGAAAAGCATGCCGATGCTGCTCTTTTTAGCACCCGCACATGGATTTGTGCCAAAACGCGTTTTAAGCATGCACATGCATCTTTTGGTAGACGCGGACGCAGTTTTCTGCAAAACCACACGATATACATGCAAATGGTGCTTTTGGCAGAACGCGCACGTAGATTTCTACCAAACGACGTGAAAAGCATGCCGATGCTGCTCTTTTTAGCACCGGCACATGGATTTGTGCTAAAACGCATTTTAAGCATGCACATGCATCTTTTGGTAGACGCGGACGCAGTTTTCTGCAAAACCACACGATATGCATGCAAATGGTGCTTTTGGCAGAACGCGCGCGTGGATTTCTACCAAACGACGTGAAAAGCATACCGATGCTGCTCTTTTTAGCACCCGCACATGGATTTGTGCCAAAACGCGTGTTAAGCATGCACATGCATCTTTTGGTAGACGCGGACGCAGTTTTCTGCAAAACCACACGATATGCATGCAAATGGTGCTTTTGGCAGAACGCGCACGTGGATTTCTACCAAACGACGTGAAAAGCATGCCGATGCTGCTCTTTTTAGCACCCGCACATGGATTTGTGCCAAAACGCGTTTTAAGCATGCACATGCATCTTTTGGTAGACGCGGACGCAGTTTTCTGCAAAACCACACGATATGCATGCAAATGGTGCTTTTGGCAGAACGCGCACGTGGATTTCTACCAAACGACGTGAAAAGCATGCCGATGCTGCTCTTTTTAGCACCCGCACATGGATTTGTGCCAAAACGCGTTTTAAGCATGCACATGCATCTTTTGGTAGACGCGGACGCAGTTTTCTGCAAAACCACACGATATGCATGCAAATGGTGCTTTTGGCAGAACGCGCACGTGGATTTCTACCAAACGACGTGAAAAGCATGCCGATGCTGCTCTTTTTAGCACCCGCACATGGATTTGTGCCAAAACGCGTTTTAAGCATGCACATGCATCTTTTGGTAGACGCGGACGCAGTTTTCTGCGAAACCACACGATATGCATGCAAATGGCGCTTTTGGCAGAACGCGCACGTGGATTTCTACCAAACGACGTGAAAAGCATGCCGATGCTGCTCTTTTTAGCACCCGCACATGGATTTGTGCCAAAACGCGTTTTAAGCATGCACATGCATCTTTTGGTAGACGCGGACGCAGTTTTCTGCAAAACCACACGATATACATGCAAATGGTGCTTTTGGCAGAACGCGCACGTAGATTTCTACCAAACGACGTGAAAAGCATGCCGATGCTGCTCTTTTTAGCACCCGCACATGGATTTGTGCCAAAACGCGTTTTAAGCATGCACATGCATCTTTTGGTAGACGCGGACGCAGTTTTCTGCAAAACCGCACGATATGCATGCAAATGGTGCTTTTGGCAGAACGCGCACGTGGATTTCTACCAAACGACGTGAAAAGCATGCCGATGCTGCTCTTTTTAGCACCCGCACATGGATTTGTGCCAAAACGCGTTTTAAGCATGCACATGCACCTTTTGGTAGACGCGGACGCAGTTTTCGGCAAAACCACACGATATGCATGCAAATGGTGCTTTTGGCAGAACGCGCACGTGGATTTCTATCAAACACCGTGAAAAGCATGCCGATGCTGCTCTTTTTAGCACCGGCAGATGAATTTGTGCCAGAACGCGTGTTAAGCATGCACATGCATCTTTTGGTAGACGCGGACGCAGTTTTCTGCAAAACCGCACGATATGCATGCAAATGGTGCTTTTGGCAGAACGCGCACGTGGATTTCTACCAAACGACGTGAAAGGCATGCCGATGCTGCTCTTTTTAGCACCCGCACATGGATTTGTGCCAAAACGCGTGTTAAGCATGCACATGCATCTTTTGGTAGACGCGGACGCAGTTTTCTGCAAAACCACACGATATGCATGCAAATGGTGCTTTTGGCAGAACGCGCACGTGGATTTCTACCAAACGACGTGAAAAGCCTGCCGATGCTGCTCTTTTTAGCACCGGCACATGGATTTGTGCCAAAACGCGTGTTAAGCATGCACATGCATCTTTTGGTAGACGCGGACGCAGTTTTCTGCAAAACCACACGATATGCATGCAAATGGCGCTTTTGGCAGAACGTGCACGTGGATTTCTACAAACGACGTGAAAGGCATGCCGATGCTGCTCTTTTTAGCACCCGCACATGGATTTGTGCCAAAACGCGTGTTAAGCATGCACATGCATCTTTTGGTAGACGCGGACGCAGTTTTCTGCAAAACCGCACGATATGCATGCAAATGGTGCTTTTGGCAGAACGCGCACGTGGATTTCTACCAAACGACGTGAAAAGCATGCCGATGCTGCTCTTTTTAGCACCCGCACATGGATTTGTGCCAAAACGCGTTTTAAGCATGCACATGCATCTTTTGGTAGACGTGGACGCACTTTTCTGCAAAACCACACGATATGCATGCAAATGGTGCTTTTGGCAGAACGCGCACATTGATTTCTACCAAACGACGTGAAAAGCATGCCGATGCTGCTCTTTTTAGCACCCGCACATGGATTTGTGCCAAAACGCGTTTTAAGCATGCACATGCATCTTTTGGTAGACGCGGACGCAGTTTTCTGCAAAACCGCACGATATGCATGCAAATGGTGCTTTTGGCAGAACGCGCACGTGGATTTCTACCAAACGACGTGAAAAGCATGCCGATGCTGCTCTTTTTAGCACCCGCACATGGATTTGTGCCAAAACGCGTGTTAAGCATGCACATGCGTCTTTTGGTAGACGCGGACGCAGTTTTCTGCAAAACCACACGATATGCATGCAAAAGGTGCTTTTGGCAGAACGCGCACGTGGATTTCTACCAAACGACGTGAAAAGCCTGCCGATGCTGCTCTTTTTAGCACCGGCACATGGATTTGTGCTAAAACGCGTTTTAAGCATGCACATGCATCTTTTGGTAGACGCGGACGCACTTTTCTGCAAAACCACACGATATGCATGCAAATGGTGCTTTTGGCAGAACGCGCACGTGCATTTCTATCAAACGACGTGAAAAGCATGCCGATGCTGCTCTTTTTAGCACCGGCACATGGATTTGTGCCAAAACGCGTTTTAAGCATGCACATGCATCTTTTGGTAGACGCAGACGCAGTTTTCTGCAAAACCACACGATATGCATGCAAATGGTGCTTTTGGCAGAACGCGCACGTGGATTTCTACCAAACGACGTGAAAAGCATGCCGATGCTGCTCTTTTTAGCACCCGCACATGGATTTGTGCCAAAACGCGTGTTAAGCATGCACATGCATCTTTTGGTAGACGCGGACGCAGTTTTCTGCAAAACCACACGATATGCATGCAAATGGTGCTTTTGGCAGAACGCGCACGTGGATTTCTACCAAACGACGTGAAAAGCCTGCCGATGCTGCTCTTTTTAGCACCGGCACATGGATTTGTGCTAAAACGCGTTTTAAGCATGCACATGCATCTTTTGGTAGACGCGGACGCAGTTTTCTGCAAAACCACACGATATGCACGCAAATGGTGCTTTTGGCAGAACGCGCACGTGGATTTCTACCAAACGACGTGAAAAGCATGCCGATGCTGCTCTTTTTAGCACCCGCACATGGATTTGTGCCAAAACGCGTTTTAAGCATGCACATGCATGTTTTGCTAGACGCGGACGCAGTTTTCTGCAAAACCACACGATATGCATGCAAATGGTGCTTTTGGCAGAACGCGCACGTGGATTTCTACCAAACGACGTGAAAAGCATGCCGATGCTGCTCTTTTTAGCACCCGCACATGGATTTGTGCCAAAACGCGTGTTAAGCATGCACATGCATCTTTTGGTAGACGCGGACGCAGTTTTCTGCAAAACCACACGATATGCATGCAAATGGTGCTTTTGGCAGAACGCGCACGTGGATTTCTACCAAACGACGTGAAAAGCCTGCCG
>NW_027460585.1:0-54161 GCF_050947875.1 Dermacentor variabilis | reverse complement strand
AAAGCACCATTTGCATGCATATCGTGTGGTTTTGCAGAAAACTGCGTCCGCGTCTACCAAAAGATGCATGCGCATGCTTAAAACGCGTTTTGGCACAAATCCATGTGCGGGTGCTAAAAAGAGCAGCATCGGCATGCTTTTCACGTCGTTTGGTAGAAATCCACACGCGCGTTCTGCAAAAAGCACCATTTGCATGCCTATCGTGTGGTTTTGCAGAAAACTGCGTCCGCGTCTACCAAAAGATGCATGCGCATGCTTAAAACGCGCTTTGGCACAAATCCATGTGCGGATGTTAAAAAGAGCAGCATCGGCATGCTTTTCACGTCGTTTGGTAGAAATCCACACGCGCGTTCTGCCAAAAGCACCATTTGCATGCATATCGTGTGGTTTTGCAGAAAACTGCGTCCGCGTCTACCAAAAGATGCATGTGCATGCTAAAAACGCGTTTTGGCACAAATCCATGTGCGGATGTTAAAAAGAGCAGCATCGGCATGCTTTTCACGTCGTTTGGTAGAAATCCACACGCGCGTTCTGCCAAAAGCACCATTTTCATGCATATCGTGTGGTTTTGCAGAAAACTGCGTCCGCGTCTACCAAAAGATGCATGCGCATGCTAAAAACGCGTTTTGGCACAAATCCATGTGCGGGTGCTAAAAAGAGCAGCATCGGCATGCTTTTCACGTCGTTTGGTAGAAATCCACGCGCGCGTTCTGCCAAAAGCACCATTTGCATGCCTATCGTGTGGTTTTGCAGAAAACTGCGTCCGCGTCTACCAAAAGATGCATGCGCATGCTTAAAACGCGTTTTGGCACAAATCCATGTGCGGATGTTAAAAAGAGCAGCATCGGCATGCTTTTCACGTCGTTTGGTAGAAATCCACGCGCGCGTTCTGCCAAAAGCACCATTTGCATGCATATCGTGTGGTTTTGCAGAAAACTGCGTCCGCGTCTACCAAAAGATGCATGCGCATGCTTAAAACGCGTTTTGGCACAAATCCATGTGCGGATGTTAAAAAGAGCAGCATCGGCATGCTTTTCACGTCGTTTGGTAGAAATCCACACGCGCGTTCTGCCAAAATTACCATTTTCATGCATATCGTGTGGTTTTGCAGAAAACTGCGTCCGCGTCTACCAAAAGATGCATGTGCATGCTAAAAACGCGTTTTGGCACAAATCCATGTGCGGGTGCTAAAAAGAGCAGCATCGGCATGCTTTTCACGTCGTTTGGTAGAAATCCACGCGCGCGTTCTGCCAAAAGCACCATTTGCATGCCTATCGTGTGGTTTTGCAGAAAACTGCGTCCGCGTCTACCAAAAGATGCATGCGCATGCTTAAAACGCGTTTTGGCACAAATCCATGTGCGGATGTTAAAAAGAGCAGCATCGGCATGCTTTTCACGTCGTTTGGTAGAAATCCACGCGCGCGTTCTGCCAAAAGCACCATTTGCATGCATATCGTGTGGTTTTGCAGAAAACTGCGTCCGCGTCTACCAAAAGATGCATGCGCATGCTTAAAACGCGTTTTGGCACAAATCCATGTGCGGGTGCTAAAAAGAGCAGCATCGGCATGCTTTTCACGTCGTTTGGTAGAAATCCACACGCGCGTTCTGCAAAAGCACCATTTGCATGCCTATCGTGTGGTTTTGCAGAAAACTGCGTCCGCGTCTACCAAAAGATGCATGCGCATGCTTAAAACGCGCTTTGGCACAAATCCATGTGCGGATGTTAAAAAGAGCAGCATCGGCATGCTTTTCACGTCGTTTGGTAGAAATCCACACGCGCGTTCTGCCAAAAGCACCATTTGCATGCATATCGTGTGGTTTTGCAGAAAACTGCGTCCGCGTCTACCAAAAGATGCATGCGCATGCTTAAAACGCGCTTTGGCACAAATCCATGTGCGGATGTTAAAAAGAGCAGCATCGGCATGCTTTTCACGTCGTTTGGTAGAAATCCACGCGCGCGTTCTGCCAAAAGCACCATTTGCATGCATATCGTGTGGTTTTGCAGAAAACTGCGTCCGCGTCTACCAAAAGATGCATGCGCATGCTTAAAACGCGTTTTGGCACAAATCCATGTGCGGATGTTAAAAAGAGCAGCATCGGCATGCTTTTCACGTCGTTTGGTAGAAATCCACGCGCGCGTTCTGCCAAAAGCACCATTTGCATGCATATCGTGTGGTTTTGCAGAAAACTGCGTCCGCGTCTACCAAAAGATGCATGCGCATGCTTAAAACGCGTTTTGGCACAAATCCATGTGCGGGTGCTAAAAAGAGCAGCATCGGCATGCTTTTCACGTCGTTTGGTAGAAATCCACACGCGCGTTCTGCAAAAAGCACCATTTGCATGCCTATCGTGTGGTTTTGCAGAAAACTGCGTCCGCGTCTACCAAAAGATGCATGCGCATGCTTAAAACGCGCTTTGGCACAAATCCATGTGCGGATGTTAAAAAGAGCAGCATCGGCATGCTTTTCACGTCGTTTGGTAGAAATCCACACGCGCGTTCTGCCAAAAGCACCATTTGCATGCATATCGTGTGGTTTTGCAGAAAACTGCGTCCGCGTCTACCAAAGATGCATGTGCATGCTAAAAACGCGTTTTGGCACAAATCCATGTGCGGATGTTAAAAAGAGCAGCATCGGCATGCTTTTCACGTCGTTTGGTAGAAATCCACACGCGCGTTCTGCAAAAGCACCATTTTCATGCATATCGTGTGGTTTTGCAGAAAACTGCGTCCGCGTCTACCAAAAGATGCATGCGCATGCTAAAAACGCGTTTTGGCACAAATCCATGTGCGGGTGCTAAAAAGAGCAGCATCGGCATGCTTTTCACGTCGTTTGGTAGAAATCCACGCGCGCGTTCTGCCAAAAGCACCATTTGCATGCCTATCGTGTGGTTTTGCAGAAAACTGCGTCCGCGTCTACCAAAAGATGCATGCGCATGCTTAAAACGCGTTTTGGCACAAATCCATGTGCGGATGTTAAAAAGAGCAGCATCGGCATGCTTTTCACGTCGTTTGGTAGAAATCCACGCTCGCGTTCTGCCAAAAGCACCATTTGCATGCATATCGTGTGGTTTTGCAGAAAACTGCGTCCGCGTCTACCAAAAGATGCATGCGCATGCTTAAAACGCGTTTTGGCACAAATCCATGTGCGGATGTTAAAAAGAGCAGCATCGGCATGCTTTTCACGTCGTTTGGTAGAAATCCACACGCGCGTTCTGCCAAAAGCACCATTTTCATGCATATCGTGTGGTTTTGCAGAAAACTGCGTCCGCGTCTACCAAAAGATGCATGTGCATGCTAAAAACGCGTTTTGGCACAAATCCATGTGCGGGTGCTAAAAAGAGCAGCATCGGCATGCTTTTCACGTCGTTTGGTAGAAATCCACGCGCGCGTTCTGCCAAAAGCACCATTTGCATGCCTATCGTGTGGTTTTGCAGAAAACTGCGTCCGCGTCTACCAAAAGATGCATGCGCATGCTTAAAACGCGTTTTGGCACAAATCCATGTGCGGATGTTAAAAGAGCAGCATCGGCATGCTTTTCACGTCGTTTGGTAGAAATCCACGCGCGCGTTCTGCCAAAAGCACCATTTGCATGCATATCGTGTGGTTTTGCAGAAAACTGCGTCCGCGTCTACCAAAAGATGCATGCGCATGCTTAAAACGCGTTTTGGCACAAATCCATGTGCGGGTGCTAAAAAGAGCAGCATCGGCATGCTTTTCACGTCGTTTGGTAGAAATCCACACGCGCGTTCTGCCAAAAGCACCATTTGCATGCCTATCGTGTGGTTTTGCAGAAAACTGCGTCCGCGTCTACCAAAAGATGCATGCGCATGCTTAAAACGCGCTTTGGCACAAATCCATGTGCGGATGTTAAAAAGAGCAGCATCGGCATGCTTTTCACGTCGTTTGGTAGAAATCCACACGCGCGTTCTGCCAAAAGCACCATTTGCATGCATATCGTGTGGTTTTGCAGAAAACTGCGTCCGCGTCTACCAAAAGATGCATGCGCATGCTTAAAACGCGTTTTGGCACAAATCCATGTGCGGATGTTAAAAAGAGCAGCATCGGCATGCTTTTCACGTCGTTTGGTAGAAATCCACGCGCGCGTTCTGCCAAAAGCACCATTTGCATGCATACCGTGTGGTTTTGCAGAAAACTGCGTCCGCGTCTACCAAAAGATGCATGCGCATGCTTAAAACGCGTTTTGGCACAAATCCATGTGCGGATGTTAAAAAGAGCAGCATCGGCATGCTTTTCACGTCGTTTGGTAGAAATCCACACGCGCGTTCTGCCAAAAGCACCATTTGCATGCCTATCGTGTGGTTTTGCAGAAAACTGCGTCCGCGTCTACCAAAAGATGCATGTGCATGCTAAAAACGCGTTTTGGCACAAATCCATGTGCGGGTGCTAAAAAGAGCAGCATCGGCATGCTTTTCACGTCGTTTGGTAGAAATCCACGCGCGCGTTCTGCCAAAAGAACCATTTGCATGCCTATCGTGTGGTTTTGCAGAAAACTGCGTCCGCGTCTACCAAAAGATGCATGCGCATGCTTAAAACGCGTTTTGGCACAAATCCATGTGCGGATATTAAAAAGAGCAGCATCGGCATGCTTTTCACGTCGTTTGGTAGAAATCAACGCGCGCGTTCTGCCAAAAGCACCATTTGCATGCATATCGTGTGGTTTTGCAGAAAACTGCGTCCGCGTCTACCAAAAGATGCATGCGCATGCTTAAAACGCGTTTTGGCACAAATCCATGTGCGGGTGCTAAAAAGAGCAGCATCGGCATGCTTTTCACGTCGTTTGGTAGAAATCCACACGCGCGTTCTGCCAAAAGCACCATTTGCATGCCTATCGTGTGGTTTTGCAGAAAACTGCGTCCGCGTCTACCAAAAGATGCATGCGCATGCTTAAAACGCGCTTTGGCACAAATCCATGTGCGGGTGCTAAAAAGAGCAGCATCGGCATGCTTTTCACGTCGTTTGGTAGAAATCCACACGCGCGTTCTGCCAAAAGCACCATTTGCATGCCTATCGTGTGGTTTTGCAGAAAACTGCGTCCGCGTCTACCAAAACATGCATGCGCATGCTTAAAACGCGTTTTGGCACAAATCCATGTGCGGGTGCTAAAAAGAGCAGCATCGGCATGCTTTTCACGTCGTTTGGTAGAAATCCACACGCGCGTTCTGCCAAAAGCACCATTTGCATGCATATCGTGTGGTTTTGCAGAAAACTGCGTCCGCGTCTACCAAAAGATGCATGTGCATGCTAAAAACGCGTTTTGGCACAAATCCATGTGCGGGTGCTAAAAAGAGCAGCATCGGCATGCTTTTCACGTCGTTTGGTAGAAATCCATGCGCGCGTTCTGCCAAAAGCACCATTTGCATGCCTATCGTGTGTTTTTGCAGAAAACTGCGTCCGCGTCTACCAAAAGATGCATGCGCATGCTTAAAACGCGTTTTGGCACAAATCCATGTGCGGATTTTAAAAAGAGCAGCATCGGCATGCTTTTCACGTCGTTTGGTAGAAATCCACGCGCGCGTTCTGCCAAAAGCACCATTTGCATGCATATCGTGTGGTTTTGCAGAAAACTGCGTCCGCGTCTACCAAAAGATGCATGCGCATGCTTAAAACGCGTTTTGGCACAAATCCATGTGCGGGTGCTAAAAAGAGCAGCATCGGCATGCTTTTCACGTCGTTTGGTAGAAATCCACACGCGCGTTCTGCAAAAAGCACCATTTGCATGCCTATCGTGTGGTTTTGCAGAAAACTGCGTCCGCGTCTACCAAAAGATGCATGCGCATGCTTAAAACGCGCTTTGGCACAAATCCATGTGCGGATGTTAAAAAGAGCAGCATCGGCATGCTTTTCACGTCGTTTGGTAGAAATCCACGCGCGCGTTCTGCCAAAAGCACCATTTGCATGCATATCGTGTGGTTTTGCAGAAAACTGCGTCCGCGTCTACCAAAAGATGCATGTGCATGCTAAAAACGCGTTTTGGCACAAATCCATGTGCGGATGTTAAAAAGAGCAGCATCGGCATGCTTTTCACGTCGTTTGGTAGAAATCCACACGCGCGTTCTGCCAAAAGCACCATTTGCATGCATATCGTGTGGTTTTGCAGAAAACTGCGTCCGCGTCTACCAAAAGATGCATGCGCATGCTTAAAACGCGCTTTGGCACAAATCCATGTGCGGGTGCTAAAAAGAGCAGCATCGGCATGCTTTTCACGTCGTTTGGTAGAAATCCACACGCGCGTTCTGCCAAAAGCACCATTTGCATGCCTATCGTGTGGTTTTGCAGAAAACTGCGTCCGCGTCTACCAAAACATGCATGCGCATGCTTAAAACGCGTTTTGGCACAAATCCATGTGCGGGTGCTAAAAAGAGCAGCATCGGCATGCTTGTCACGTCGTTTGGTAGAAATCCACACGCGCGTTCTGCCAAAAGCACCATTTGCATGCATATCGTGTGGTTTTGCAGAAAACTGCGTCCGCGTCTACCAAAAGATGCATGTGCATGCTAAAAACGCGTTTTGGCACAAATCCATGTGCGGGTGCTAAAAAGAGCAGCATCGGCATGCTTTTCACGTCGTTTGGTAGAAATCCATGCGCGCGTTCTGCCAAAAGCACCATTTGCATGCCTATCGTGTGGTTTTGCAGAAAACTGCGTCCGCGTCTACCAAAAGATGCATGCGCATGCTTAAAACGCGTTTTGGCACAAATCCATGTGCGGATGTTAAAAAGAGCAGCATCGGCATGCTTTTCACGTCGTTTGGTAGAAATCCACGCGCGCGTTCTGCCAAAAGCACCATTTGCATGCATATCGTGTGGTTTTGCAGAAAACTGCGTCCGCGTCTACCAAAAGATGCATGCGCATGCTTAAAACGCGTTTTGGCACAAATCCATGTGCGGGTGCTAAAAAGAGCAGCATCGGCATGCTTTTCACGTCGTTTGGTAGAAATCCACACGCGCGTTCTGCAAAAAGCACCATTTGCATGCCTATCGTGTGGTTTTGCAGAAAACTGCGTCCGCGTCTACCAAAAGATGCATGCGCATGCTTAAAACGCGCTTTGGCACAAATCCATGTGCGGATGTTAAAAAGAGCAGCATCGGCATGCTTTTCACGTCGTTTGGTAGAAATCCACGCGCGCGTTCTGCCAAAAGCACCATTTGCATGCATATCGTGTGGTTTTGCAGAAAACTGCGTCCGCGTCTACCAAAAGATGCATGTGCATGCTAAAAACGCGTTTTGGCACAAATCCATGTGCGGATGTTAAAAAGAGCAGCATCGGCATGCTTTTCACGTCGTTTGGTAGAAATCCACGCGCGCGTTCTGCCAAAAGCACCATTTGCATGCATATCGTGTGGTTTTGCAGAAAACTGCGTCCGCGTCTACCAAAAGATGCATGCGCATGCTTAAAACGCGTTTTGGCACAAATCCATGTGCGGATGTTAAAAAGAGCAGCATCGGCATGCTTTTCACGTCGTTTGGTAGAAATCCACACGCGCGTTCTGCCAAAAGCACCATTTGCATGCATATCGTGTAGTTTTGCAGAAAACTGCGTCCGCGTCTACCAAAAGATGCATGCGCATGCTAAAAACGCGTTTTGGCACAAATCCATGTGCGGATTTTAAAAAGAGCAGCATCGGCATGCTTTTCACGTCGTTTGGTAGAAATCCACACGCGCGTTCTGCCAAAAGCACCATTTGCATGCATATCGTGTGGTTTTGCAGAAAACTGCGTCCGCGTCTACCAAAAGATGCATGTGCATGCTAAAAACGCGTTTTGGCACAAATCCATGTGCGGGTGCTAAAAAGAGCAGCATCGGCATGCTTTTCACGTCGTTTGGTAGAAATCCACACGCGCGTTCTGCCAAAAGCACCATTTGCATGCCTATCGTGTGGTTTTGCAGAAAACTGCGTCCGCGTCTACCAAAAGATGCATGCGCATGCTTAAAACGCGCTTTGGCACAAATCCATGTGCGGATGTTAAAAAGAGCAGCATCGGCATGCTTTCACGTCGTTTGGTAGAAATCCACACGCGCGTTCTGCCAAAAGCACCATTTGCATGCATATCGTGTGGTTTTGCAGAAAACTGCGTCCGCGTCTACCAAAAGATGCATGTGCATGCTAAAAACGCGTTTTGGCACAAATCCATGTGCGGATGTTAAAAAGAGCAGCATCGGCATGCTTTTCACGTCGTTTGGTAGAAATCCACACGCGCGTTCTGCCAAAAGCACCATTTTCATGCATATCGTGTGGTTTTGCAGAAAACTGCGTCCGCGTCTACCAAAAGATGCATGCGCATGCTAAAAACGCGTTTTGGCACAAATCCATGTGCGGGTGCTAAAAAGAGCAGCATCGGCATGCTTTTCACGTCGTTTGGTAGAAATCCACACGTGTTCTGCCAAAAGCACCATTTGCATGCATATCGTGTGGTTTTGCAGAAAACTGCGTCCGCGTCTACCAAAAGATGCATGTGCATGCTAAAAACGCGTTTTGGCACAAATCCATGTGCGGGTGCTAAAAAGAGCAGCATCGGCATGCTTTTCACGTCGTTTGGTAGAAATCCACGCGCGCGTTCTGCCAAAAGCACCATTTGCATGCCTATCGTGTGGTTTTGCAGAAAACTGCGTCCGCGTCTACCAAAAGATGCATGCGCATGCTTAAAACGCGTTTTGGCACAAATCCATGTGCGGATGTTAAAAAGAGCAGCATCGGCATGCTTTTCACGTCGTTTGGTAGAAATCCACGCGCGCGTTCTGCCAAAAGCACCATTTGCATGCATATCGTGTGGTTTTGCAGAAAACTGCGTCCGCGTCTACCAAAAGATGCATGCGCATGCTTAAAACGCGTTTTGGCACAAATCCATGTGCGGGTGCTAAAAAGAGCAGCATCGGCATGCTTTTCACGTCGTTTGGTAGAAATCCACACGCGCGTTCTGCCAAAAGCACCATTTGCATGCCTATCGTGTGGTTTTGCAGAAAACTGCGTCCGCGTCTACCAAAAGATGCATGCGCATGCTTAAAACGCGCTTTGGCACAAATCCATGTGCGGATGTTAAAAAGAGCAGCATCGGCATGCTTTTCACGTCGTTTGGTAGAAATCCACGCGCGCGTTCTGCCAAAAGCACCATTTGCATGCATATCGTGTGGTTTTGCAGAAAACTGCGTCCGCGTCTACCAAAAGATGTATGCGCATGCTTAAAACGCGTTTTGGCACAAATCCATGTGCGGGTGCTAAAAAGAGCAGCATCGGCATGCTTTTCACGTCGTTTGGTAGAAATCCACGCGCGCGTTCTGCCAAAAGCACCATTTGCATGCATATCGTGTGGTTTTGCAGAAAACTGCGTCCGCGTCTACCAAAAGATGCATGCGCATGCTTAAAACGCGTTTTGGCACAAATCCATGTGCGGGTGCTAAAAAGAGCAGCATCGGCATGCTTTTCACGTCGTTTGGTAGAAATCCACACGCGCGTTCTGCCAAAAGCACCATTTGCATGCCTATCGTGTGGTTTTGCAGAAAACTGCGTCCGCGTCTACCAAAAGATGCATGCGCATGCTTAAAACGCGCTTTGGCACAAATCCATGTGCGGATGTTAAAAAGAGCAGCATCGGCATGCTTTTCACGTCGTTTGGTAGAAATCCACACGCGCGTTCTGCCAAAAGCACCATTTGCATGCATATCGTGTGGTTTTGCAGAAAACTGCGTCCGCGTCTACCAAAAGATGCATGCGCATGCTTAAAACGCGCTTTGGCACAAATCCATGTGCGGATGTTAAAAAGAGCAGCATCGGCATGCTTTTCACGTCGTTTGGTAGAAATCCACGCGCGCGTTCTGCCAAAAGCACCATTTGCATGCATATCGTGTGGTTTTGCAGAAAACTGCGTCCGCGTCTACCAAAAGATGCATGCGCATGCTTAAAACGCGTTTTGGCACAAATCCATGTGCGGGTGCTAAAAAGAGCAGCATCGGCATGCTTTTCACGTCGTTTGGTAGAAATCCACACGCGCGTTCTGCCAAAAGCACCATTTGCATGCATATCGTGTGGTTTTGCAGAAAACTGCGTCCGCGTCTACCAAAAGATGCATGCGCATGCTTAAAACGCGTTTTGGCACATATCCATGTGCGGGTGCTAAAAAGAGCAGCATCGGCATGCTTTTCACGTCGTTTGGTAGAAATCCACACGCGCGTTCTGCCAAAAGCACCATTTGCATGCATATCGTGTGGTTTTGCAGAAAACTGCGTCCGCGTCTACCAAAAGATGCATGCGCATGCTTAAAACGCGCTTTGGCACAAATCCATGTTCGGGTGCTAAAAAGAGCAGCATCGGCATGCTTTTCACGTCGTTTGGTAGAAATCCACACGCGCGTTCTGCCAAAAGCACCATTTGCATGCCTATCGTGTGGTTTTGCAGAAAACTGCGTCCGCGTCTACCAAAACATGCATGCGCATGCTTAAAACGCGTTTTGGCACAAATCCATGTGCGGGTGCTAAAAAGAGCAGCATCGGCATGCTTTTCACGTCGTTTGGTAGAAATCCACACGCGCGTTCTGCCAAAAGCACCATTTGCATGCATATCGTGTGGTTTTGCAGAAAACTGCGTCCGCGTCTACCAAAAGATGCATGTGCATGCTAAAAACGCGTTTTGGCACAAATCCATGTGCGGGTGCTAAAAAGAGCAGCATCGGCATGCTTTTCACGTCGTTTGGTAGAAATCCATGCGCGCGTTCTGCCAAAAGCACCATTTGCATGCCTATCGTGTGGTTTTGCAGAAAACTGCGTCCGCGTCTACCAAAAGATGCATGCGCATGCTTAAAACGCGTTTTGGCACAAATCCATGTGCGGATGTTAAAAAGAGCAGCATCGGCATGCTTTTCACGTCGTTTGGTAGAAATCCACGCGCGCGTTCTGCCAAAAGCACCATTTGCATGCATATCGTGTGGTTTTGCAGAAAACTGCGTCCGCGTCTACCAAAAGATGCATGCGCATGCTTAAAACGCGTTTTGGCACAAATCCATGTGCGGGTGCTAAAAAGAGCAGCATCGGCATGCTTTTCACGTCGTTTGGTAGAAATCCACACGCGCGTTCTGCAAAAAGCACCATTTGCATGCCTACCGTGTGGTTTTGCAGAAAACTGCGTCCGCGTCTACCAAAAGATGCATGCGCATGCTTAAAACGCGCTTTGGCACAAATCCATGTGCGGATGTTAAAAAGAGCAGCATCGGCATGCTTTTCACGTCGTTTGGTAGAAATCCACACGCGCGTTCTGCCAAAAGCACCATTTGCATGCATATCGTGTGGTTTTGCAGAAAACTGCGTCCGCGTCTACCAAAAGATGCATGTGCATGCTAAAAACGCGTTTTGGCACAAATCCATGTGCGGATGTTAAAAAGAGCAGCATCGGCATGCTTTTCACGTCGTTTGGTAGAAATCCACACGCGCGTTCTGCCAAAAGCACCATTTTCATGCATATCGTGTGGTTTTGCAGAAAACTGCGTCCGCGTCTACCAAAAGATGCATGCGCATGCTAAAAACGCGTTTTGGCACAAATCCATGTGCGGGTGCTAAAAAGAGCAGCATCGGCATGCTTTTCACGTCGTTTGGTAGAAATCCACGCGCGCGTTCTGCCAAAAGCACCATTTGCATGCCTATCGTGTGGTTTTGCAGAAAACTGCGTCCGCGTCTACCAAAAGATGCATGCGCATGCTTAAAACGCGTTTTGGCACAAATCCATGTGCGGATGTTAAAAAGAGCAGCATCGGCATGCTTTTCACGTCGTTTGGTAGAAATCCACGCGCGCGTTCTGCCAAAAGCACCATTTGCATGCATATCGTGTGGTTTTGCAGAAAACTGCGTCCGCGTCTACCAAAAGATGCATGCGCATGCTTAAAACGCGTTTTGGCACAAATCCATGTGCGGATGTTAAAAAGAGCAGCATCGGCATGCTTTTCACGTCGTTTGGTAGAAATCCACACGCGCGTTCTGCCAAAAGCACCATTTTCATGCATATCGTGTGGTTTTGCAGAAAACTGCGTCCGCGTCTACCAAAAGATGCATGTGCATGCTAAAAACGCGTTTTGGCACAAATCCATGTGCGGGTGCTAAAAAGAGCAGCATCGGCATGCTTTTCACGTCGTTTGGTAGAAATCCACGCGCGCGTTCTGCCAAAAGCACCATTTGCATGCCTATCGTGTGGTTTTGCAGAAAACTGCGTCCGCGTCTACCAAAAGATGCATGCGCATGCTTAAAACGCGTTTTGGCACAAATCCATGTGCGGATGTTAAAAAGAGCAGCATCGGCATGCTTTTCACGTCGTTTGGTAGAAATCCACGCGCGCGTTCTGCCAAAAGCACCATTTGCATGCATATCGTGTGGTTTTGCAGAAAACTGCGTCCGCGTCTACCAAAAGATGCATGCGCATGCTTAAAACGCGTTTTGGCACAAATCCATGTGCGGGTGCTAAAAAGAGCAGCATCGGCATGCTTTTCACGTCGTTTGGTAGAAATCCACACGCGCGTTCTGCCAAAAGCACCATTTGCATGCCTATCGTGTGGTTTTGCAGAAAACTGCGTCCGCGTCTACCAAAAGATGCATGCGCATGCTTAAAACGCGCTTTGGCACAAATCCATGTGCGGATGTTAAAAAGAGCAGCATCGGCATGCTTTTCACGTCGTTTGGTAGAAATCCACGCGCGCGTTCTGCCAAAAGCACCATTTGCATGCATATCGTGTGGTTTTGCAGAAAACTGCGTCCGCGTCTACCAAAAGATGCATGCGCATGCTTAAAACGCGTTTTGGCACAAATCCATGTGCGGGTGCTAAAAAGAGCAGCATCGGCATGCTTTTCACGTCGTTTGGTAGAAATCCACACGCGCGTTCTGCCAAAAGCACCATTTGCATGCATATCGTGTGGTTTTGCAGAAAACTGCGTCCGCGTCTACCAAAAGATGCATGCGCATGCTTAAAACGCGCTTTGGCACAAATCCATGTGCGGGTGCTAAAAAGAGCAGCATCGGCATGCTTTTCACGTCGTTTGGTAGAAATCCACACGCGCGTTCTGCCAAAAGCACCATTTGCATGCCTATCGTGTGGTTTTGCAGAAAACTGCGTCCGCGTCTACCAAAAGATGCATGCGCATGCTTAAAACGCGTTTTGGCACAAATCCATGTGCGGGTGCTAAAAAGAGCAGCATCGGCATGCTTTTCACGTCGTTTGGTAGAAATCCACACGCGCGTTCTGCCAAAAGCACCATTTGCATGCATATCGTGTGGTTTTGCAGAAAACTGCGTCCGCGTCTACCAAAAGATGCATGTGCATGCTAAAAACGCGTTTTGGCACAAATCCATGTGCGGGTGCTAAAAAGAGCAGCATCGGCATGCTTTTCACGTCGTTTGGTAGAAATCCATGCGCGCGTTCTGCCAAAAGCACCATTTGCATGCCTATCGTGTGGTTTTGCAGAAAACTGCGTCCGCGTCTACCAAAAGATGCATGCGCATGCTTAAAACGCGTTTTGGCACAAATCCATGTGCGGATGTTAAAAAGAGCAGCATCGGCATGCTTTTCACGTCGTTTGGTAGAAATCCACGCGCGCGTTCTGCCAAAAGCACCATTTGCATGCATATCGTGTGGTTTTGCAGAAAACTGCGTCCGCGTCTACCGAAAGATGCATGCGCATGCTTAAAACGCGTTTTGGCACAAATCCATGTGCGGGTGCTAAAAAGAGCAGCATCGGCATGCTTTTCACGTCGTTTGGTAGAAATCCACACGCGCGTTCTGCAAAAAGCACCATTTGCATGCCTATCGTGTGGTTTTGCAGAAAACTGCGTCCGCGTCTACCAAAAGATGCATGCGCATGCTTAAAACGCGCTTTGGCACAAATCCATGTTCGGATGTTAAAAAGAGCAGCATCGGCATGCTTTTCACGTCGTTTGGTAGAAATCCACGCGCGCGTTCTGCCAAAAGCACCATTTGCATGCATATCGTGTGGTTTTGCAGAAAACTGCGTCCGCGTCTACCAAAAGATGCATGCGCATGCTTAAAACGCGTTTTGGCACAAATCCATGTGCGGGTGCTAAAAAGAGCAGCATCGGCATGCTTTTCACGTCGTTTGGTAGAAATCCACACGCGCGTTCTGCCAAAAGCACCATTTGCATGCCTATCGTGTGGTTTTGCAGAAAACTGCGTCCGCGTCTACCAAAAGATGCATGCGCATGCTTAAAACGCGCTTTGGCACAAATCCATGTGCGGATGTTAAAAAGAGCAGCATCGGCATGCTTTTCACGTCGTTTGGTAGAAATCCACACGCGCGTTCTGCCAAAAGCACCATTTGCATGCATATCGTGTGGTTTTGCAGAAAACTGCGTCCGCGTCTACCAAAAGATGCATGTGCATGCTAAAAACGCGTTTTGGCACAAATCCATGTGCGGATGTTAAAAAGAGCAGCATCGGCATGCTTTTCACGTCGTTTGGTAGAAATCCACACGCGCGTTCTGCCAAAAGCACCATTTTCATGCATATCGTGTGGTTTTGCAGAAAACTGCGTCCGCGTCTACCAAAAGATGCATGTGCATGCTAAAAACGCGTTTTGGCACAAATCCATGTGCGGGTGCTAAAAAGAGCAGCATCGGCATGCTTTTCACGTCGTTTGGTAGAAATCCACACGCGCGTTCTGCAAAAAGCACCATTTGCATGCCTATCGTGTGGTTTTGCAGAAAACTGCGTCCGCGTCTACCAAAAGATGCATGCGCATGCTTAAAACGCGCTTTGGCACAAATCCATGTTCGGATGTTAAAAAGAGCAGCATCGGCATGCTTTTCACGTCGTTTGGTAGAAATCCACGCGCGCGTTCTGCCAAAAGCACCATTTGCATGCATATCGTGTGGTTTTGCAGAAAACTGCGTCCGCGTCTACCAAAAGATGCATGCGCATGCTTAAAACGCGTTTTGGCACAAATCCATGTGCGGGTGCTAAAAAGAGCAGCATCGGCATGCTTTTCACGTCGTTTGGTAGAAATCCACACGCGCGTTCTGCCAAAAGCACCATTTGCATGCCTATCGTGTGGTTTTGCAGAAAACTGCGTCCGCGTCTACCAAAAGATGCATGCGCATGCTTAAAACGCGCTTTGGCACAAATCCATGTGCGGGTGCTAAAAAGAGCAGCATCGGCATGCTTTTCACGTCGTTTGGTAGAAATCCACACGCGCGTTCTGCCAAAAGCACCATTTGCATGCCTATCGTGTGGTTTTGCAGAAAACTGCGTCCGCGTCTACCAAAAGATGCATGCGCATGCTTAAAACGCGTTTTGGCACAAATCCATGTGCGGGTGCTAAAAAGAGCAGCATCGGCATGCTTTTCACGTCGTTTGGTAGAAATCCACACGCGCGTTCTGCCAAAAGCACCATTTGCATGCATATCGTGTGGTTTTGCAGAAAACTGCGTCCGCGTCTACCAAAAGATGCATGTGCATGCTAAAAACGCGTTTTGGCACAAATCCATGTGCGGGTGCTAAAAAGAGCAGCATCGGCATGCTTTTCACGTCGTTTGGTAGAAATCCACACGCGCGTTCTGCCAAAAGCACCATTTGCATGCATATCGTGTGGTTTTGCAGAAAACTGCGTCCGCGTCTACCAAAAGATGCATGTGCATGCTAAAAACGCGTTTTGGCACAAATCCATGTGCGGATGTTAAAAAGAGCAGCATCGGCATGCTTTTCACGTCGTTTGGTAGAAATCCACACGCGCGTTCTGCCAAAAGCACCATTTGCATGCATATCGTGTGGTTTTGCAGAAAACTGCGTCCGCGTCTACCAAAAGATGCATGTGCATGCTAAAAACGCGTTTTGGCACAAATCCATGTGCGGATGTTAAAAAGAGCAGCATCGGCATGCTTTTCACGTCGTTTGGTAGAAATCCACACGCGCGTTCTGCCAAAAGCACCATTTGCATGCATATCGTGTGGTTTTGCAGAAAACTGCGTCCGCGTCTACCAAAAGATGCATGTGCATGCTAAAAACGCGTTTTGGCACAAATCCATGTGCGGATGTTAAAAAGAGCAGCATCGGCATGCTTTTCACGTCGTTTGGTAGAAATCCACGCGCGCGTTCTGCCAAAAGCACCATTTGCATGCATATCGTGTGGTTTTGCAGAAAACTGCGTCCGCGTCTACCAAAAGATGCATGCGCATGCTTAAAACGCGTTTTGGCACAAATCCATGTGCGGGTGCTAAAAAGAGCAGCATCGGCATGCTTTTCACGTCGTTTGGTAGAAATCCACACGCGCGTTCTGCCAAAAGCACCATTTGCATGCCTATCGTGTGGTTTTGCAGAAAACTGCGTCCGCGTCTACCAAAAGATGCATGCGCATGCTTAAAACGCGCTTTGGCACAAATCCATGTGCGGGTGCTAAAAAGAGCAGCATCGGCATGCTTTTCACGTCGTTTGGGAGAAATCCACACGCGCGTTCTGCCAAAAGCACCATTTGCATGCATATCGTGTGGTTTTGCAGAAAACTGCGTCCGCGTCTACCAAAAGATGCATGTGCATGCTAAAAACGCGTTTTGGCACAAATCCATGTGCGGGTGCTAAAAAGAGCAGCATCGGCATGCTTTTCACGTCGTTTGGTAGAAATCCACACGCGCGTTCTGCCAAAAGCACCATTTGCATTCCTATCGTGTGGTTTTGCAGAAAACTGCGTCCGCGTCTACCAAAAGATGCATGCACATGCTTAAAACGCGCTTTGGCACAAATCCATGTGCGGATGTTAAAAAGAGCAGCATCGGCATGCTTTTCACGTCGTTTGGTAGAAATCCACACGCGCGTTCTGCCAAAAGCACCATTTGCATGCCTATCGTGTGGTTTTGCAGAAAACTGCGTCCGCGTCTACCAAAAGATGCATGCGCATGCTTAAAACGCGTTTTGGCACAAATCCATGTGCGGGTGCTAAAAAGAGCAGCATCGGCATGCTTTTCACGTCGTTTGGTAGAAATCCACGCGCGCGTTCTGCCAAAAGCACCATTTGCATGCATATCGTGTGGTTTTGCAGAAAACTGCGTCCGCGTCTACCAAAAGATGCATGCGCATGCTTAAAACGCGCTTTGGCACAAATCCATGTGCGGATGTTAAAAAGAGCAGCATCGGCATGCTTTTCACGTCGTTTGGTAGAAATCCACGCGCGCGTTCTGCCAAAAGCACCATTTGCATGCATATCGTGTGGTTTTGCAGAAAACTGCGTCCGCGTCTACCAAAAGATGCATGCTCATGCTTAAAACGCGTTTTGGCACAAATCCATGTGCGGGTGCTAAAAAGAGCAGCATCGGCATGCTTTTCACGTCGTTTGGTAGAAATGCACACGCGCGTTCTGCCAAAAGCACCATTTGCATGCATATCGTGTGGTTTTGCAGAAAACTGCGTCCGCGTCTACCAAAAGATGCATGCGCATGCTTAAAACGCACTTTGGCACAAATCCATGTGCGGGTGCTAAAAAGAGCAGCATCGGCATGCTTTTCACGTCGTTTGGTAGAAATCCACGCGCGCGTTCTGCCAAAAGCACCATTTGCATGCCTATCGTGTGGTTTTGCAGAAAACTGAGTCCGCGTCTACCAAAAGATGCATGCGCATGCTTAAAACGCGTTTTGGCACAAATCCATGTGCGGGTGCTAAAAAGAGCAGCATCGGCATGCTTTTCACGTCGTTTGGTAGAAATCCACACGCGCGTTCTGCCAAAAGCACCATTTGCATGCCTATCGTGTGGTTTTGCAGAAAACTGCGTCTACCAAAAGATGCATGCGCATGCTTAAAACGCGTTTTGGCACAAATCCATGTGCGGATGTTAAAAAGAGCAGCATCGGCATGCTTTTCACGTCGTTTGGTAGAAATCCACGCGCGCGTTCTGCCAAAAGCACCATTTGCATGCATATCGTGTGGATTTGCAGAAAACTGCGTCCGCGTCTACCAAAAGATGCATGTGCATGCTAAAAACGCGTTTTGGCACAAATCCATGTGCGGATGTTAAAAAGAGCAGCATCGGCATGCTTTTCACGTCGTTTGGTAGAAATCCACGCGCGCGTTCTGCCAAAAGCACCATTTCCATGCATATCGTGTGGTTTTGCAGAAAACTGCGTCCGCGTCTACCAAAAGATGCATGCGCATGCTTAAAACGCGTTTTGGCACAAATCCATGTGCGGGTGCTAAAAAGAGCAGCATCGGCATGCTTTTCACGTCGTTTGGTAGAAATCCACACGCGCGTTCTCCCAAAAGCACCATTTGCATGCCTATCGTGTGGTTTTGCAGAAAACTGCGTCCGCGTCTACCAAAAGATGCATGCGCATGCTTAAAACGCGCTTTGGCACAAATCCATGTGCGGGTGCTAAAAAGAGCAGCATCGGCATGCTTTTCACGTCGTTTGGTAGAAATCCATGCGCGCGTTCTGCCAAAAGCACCATTTGCATGCCTATCGTGTGGTTTTGCAGAAAACTGCGTCCGCGTCTACCAAAAGATGCATGCGCATGCTTAAAACGCGTTTTGGCACAAATCCATGTGCGGATGTTAAAAAGAGCAGCATCGGCATGCTTTTCACGTCGTTTGGTAGAAATCCACGCGCGCGTTCTGCCAAAAGCACCATTTGCATGCATATCGTGTGGTTTTGCAGAAAACTGCGTCCGCGTCTACCAAAAGATGCATGCGCATGCTTAAAACGCGTTTTGGCACAAATCCATGTGCGGGTGCTAAAAAGAGCAGCATCGGCATGCTTTTCACGTCGTTTGGTAGAAATCCACACGCGCGTTCTGCAAAAAGCACCATTTGCATGCCTATCGTGTGGTTTTGCAGAAAACTGCGTCCGCGTCTACCAAAAGATGCATGCGCATGCTTAAAACGCGCTTTGGCACAAATCCATGTGCGGATGTTAAAAAGAGCAGCATCGGCATGCTTTTCACGTCGTTTGGTAGAAATCCACACGCGCGTTCTGCCAAAAGCACCATTTGCATGCATATCGTGTGGTTTTGCAGAAAACTGCGTCCGCGTCTACCAAAAGATGCATGTGCATGCTAAAAACGCGTTTTGGCACAAATCCATGTGCGGATGTTAAAAAGAGCAGCATCGGCATGCTTTTCACGTCGTTTGGTAGAAATCCACACGCGCGTTCTGCCAAAAGCACCATTTTCATGCATATCGTGTGGTTTTGCAGAAAACTGCGTCCGCGTCTACCAAAAGATGCATGCGCATGCTAAAAACGCGTTTTGGCACAAATCCATGTGCGGGTGCTAAAAAGAGCAGCATCGGCATGCTTTTCACGTCGTTTGGTAGAAATCCACGCGCGCGTTCTGCCAAAAGCACCATTTGCATGCCTATCGTGTGGTTTTGCAGAAAACTGCGTCCGCGTCTACCAAAAGATGCATGCGCATGCTTAAAACGCGTTTTGGCACAAATCCATGTGCGGATGTTAAAAAGAGCAGCATCGGCATGCTTTTCACGTCGTTTGGTAGAAATCCACGCGCGCGTTCTGCCAAAAGCACCATTTGCATGCATATCGTGTGGTTTTGCAGAAAACTGCGTCCGCGTCTACCAAAAGATGCATGCGCATGCTTAAAACGCGTTTTGGCACAAATCCATGTGCGGATGTTAAAAAGAGCAGCATCGGCATGCTTTTCACGTCGTTTGGTAGAAATCCACACGCGCGTTCTGCCAAAAGCACCATTTTCATGCATATCGTGTGGTTTTGCAGAAAACTGCGTCCGCGTCTACCAAAAGATGCATGTGCATGCTAAAAACGCGTTTTGGCACAAATCCATGTGCGGGTGCTAAAAAGAGCAGCATCGGCATGCTTTTCACGTCGTTTGGTAGAAATCCACGCGCGCGTTCTGCCAAAAGCACCATTTGCATGCCTATCGTGTGGTTTTGCAGAAAACTGCGTCCGCGTCTACCAAAAGATGCATGCGCATGCTTAAAACGCGTTTTGGCACAAATCCATGTGCGGATGTTAAAAAGAGCAGCATCGGCATGCTTTTCACGTCGTTTGGTAGAAATCCACGTGCGCGTTCTGCCAAAAGCACCATTTGCATGCATATCGTGTGGTTTTGCAGAAAACTGCGTCCGCGTCTACCAAAAGATGCATGCGCATGCTTAAAACGCGTTTTGGCACAAATCCATGTGCGGGTGCTAAAAAGAGCAGCATCGGCATGCTTTTCACGTCGTTTGGTAGAAATCCACACGCGCGTTCTGCCAAAAGCACCATTTGCATGCATATCGTGTGGTTTTGCAGAAAACTGCGTCCGCGTCTACCAAAAGATGCATGCGCATGCTTAAAACGCGCTTTGGCACAAATCCATGTGCGGGTGCTAAAAAGAGCAGCATCGGCATGCTTTTCACGTCGTTTGGTAGAAATCCACACGCGCGTTCTGCCAAAAGCACCTTTTGCATGCCTATCGTGTGGTTTTGCAGAAAACTGCGTCCGCGTCTACCAAAAGATGCATGCGCATGCTTAAAACGCGTTTTGGCACAAATCCATGTGCGGGTGCTAAAAAGAGCAGCATCGGCATGCTTTTCACGTCGTTTGGTAGAAATCCACACGCGCGTTCTGCCAAAAGCACCATTTGCATGCATATCGTGTGGTTTTGCAGAAAACTGCGTCCGCGTCTACCAAAAGATGCATGTGCATGCTAAAAACGCGTTTTGGCACAAATCCATGTGCGGGTGCTAAAAAGAGCAGCATCGGCATGCTTTTCACGTCGTTTGGTAGAAATCCATGCGCGCGTTCTGCCAAAAGCACCATTTGCATGCCTATCGTGTGGTTTTGCAGAAAACTGCGTCCGCGTCTACCAAAAGATGCATGCGCATGCTTAAAACGCGTTTTGGCACAAATCCATGTGCGGATGTTAAAAAGAGCAGCATCGGCATGCTTTTCACGTCGTTTGGTAGAAATCCACGCGCGCGTTCTGCCAAAAGCACCATTTGCATGCATATCGTGTGGTTTTGCAGAAAACTGCGTCCGCGTCTACCAAAAGATGCATGCGCATGCTTAAAACGCGTTTTGGCACAAATCCATGTGCGGGTGCTAAAAAGAGCAGCATCGGCATGCTTTTCACGTCGTTTGGTAGAAATCCACACGCGCGTTCTGCAAAAAGCACCATTTGCATGCCTATCGTGTGGTTTTGCAGAAAACTGCGTCCGCGTCTACCAAAAGATGCATGCGCATGCTTAAAACGCGCTTTGGCACAAATCCATGTTCGGATGTTAAAAAGAGCAGCATCGGCATGCTTTTCACGTCGTTTGGTAGAAATCCACGCGCGCGTTCTGCCAAAAGCACCATTTGCATGCATATCGTGTGGTTTTGCAGAAAACTGCGTCCGCGTCTACCAAAAGATGCATGCGCATGCTTAAAACGCGTTTTGGCACAAATCCATGTGCGGGTGCTAAAAAGAGCAGCATCGGCATGCTTTTCACGTCGTTTGGTAGAAATCCACACGCGCGTTCTGCCAAAAGCACCATTTGCATGCCTATCGTGTGGTTTTGTAGAAAACTGCGTCCGCGTCTACCAAAAGATGCATGCGCATGCTTAAAACGCGCTTTGGCACAAATCCATGTGCGGATGTTAAAAAGAGCAGCATCGGCATGCTTTTCACGTCGTTTGGTAGAAATCCACACGCGCGTTCTGCCAAAAGCACCATTTGCATGCATATCGTGTGGTTTTGCAGAAAACTGCGTCCGCGTCTACCAAAAGATGCATGCGCATGCTAAAAACGCGTTTTGGCACAAATCCATGTGCGGATGTTAAAAAGAGCAGCATCGGCATGCTTTTCACGTCGTTTGGTAGAAATCCACACGCGCGTTCTGCCAAAAGCACCATTTGCATGCATATCGTGTGGTTTTGCAGAAAACTGCGTCCGCGTCTACCAAAAGATGCATGTGCATGCTAAAAACGCGTTTTGGCACAAATCCATGTGCGGATGTTAAAAAGAGCAGCATCGGCATGCTTTTCACGTCGTTTGGTAGAAATCCACACGCGCGTTCTGCCAAAAGCACCATTTGCATGCATATCGTGTGGTTTTGCAGAAAACTGCGTCCGCGTCTACCAAAAGATGCATGTGCATGCTAAAAACGCGTTTTGGCACAAATCCATGTGCGGATGTTAAAAAGAGCAGCATCGGCATGCTTTTCACGTCGTTTGGTAGAAATCCACACGCGCGTTCTGCCAAAAGCACCATTTGCATGCATATCGTGTGGTTTTGCAGAAAACTGCGTCCGCGTCTACCAAAAGATGCATGTGCATGCTAAAAACGCGTTTTGGCACAAATCCATGTGCGGATGTTAAAAAGAGCAGCATCGGCATGCTTTTCACGTCGTTTGGTAGAAATCCACACGCGCGTTCTGCCAAAAGCACCATTTGCATGCATATCGTGTGGTTTTGCAGAAAACTGCGTCCGCGTCTACCAAAAGATGCATGTGCATGCTAAAAACGCGTTTTGGCACAAATCCATGTGCGGATGTTAAAAAGAGCAGCATCGGCATGCTTTTCACGTCGTTTGGTAGAAATCCACGCGCGCGTTCTGCCAAAAGCACCATTTGCATGCATATCGTGTGGTTTTGCAGAAAACTGCGTCCGCGTCTACCAAAAGATGCATGCGCATGCTTAAAACGCGTTTTGGCACAAATCCATGTGCGGGTGCTAAAAAGAGCAGCATCGGCATGCTTTTCACGTCGTTTGGTAGAAATCCACACGCGCGTTCTGCCAAAAGCACCATTTGCATGCATATCGTGTGGTTTTGCAGAAAACTGCGTCCGCGTCTACCAAAAGATGCATGTGCATGCTAAAAACGCGTTTTGGCACAAATCCATGTGCGGGTGCTAAAAAGAGCAGCATCGGCATGCTTTTCACGTCGTTTGGTAGAAATCCACACGCGCGTTCTGCCAAAAGCACCATTTGCATGCATATCGTGTAGTTTTGCAGAAAACTGCGTCCGCGTCTACCAAAAGATGCATGCGCATGCTAAAAACGCGTTTTGGCACAAATCCATGTGCGGATGTTAAAAAGAGCAGCATCGGCATGCTTTTCACGTCGTTTGGTAGAAATCCACACGCGCGTTCTGCCAAAAGCACCATTTGCATGCATATCGTGTGGTTTTGCAGAAAACTGCGTCCGCGTCTACCAAAAGATGCATGTGCATGCTAAAAACGCGTTTTGGCACAAATCCATGTGCGGGTGCTAAAAAGAGCAGCATCGGCATGCTTTTCACGTCGTTTGGTAGAAATCCACACGCGCGTTCTGCCAAAAGCACCATTTGCATGCCTATCGTGTGGTTTTGCAGAAAACTGCGTCCGCGTCTACCAAAAGATGCATGCGCATGCTTAAAACGCGCTTTGGGACAAATCCATGTGCGGATGTTAAAAAGAGCAGCATCGGCATGCTTTTCACGTCGTTTGGTAGAAATCCACACGCGCGTTCTGCCAAAAGCACCATTTGCATGCATATCGTGTGGTTTTGCAGAAAACTGCGTCCGCGTCTACCAAAAGATGCATGTGCATGCTAAAAACGCGTTTTGGCACAAATCCATGTGCGGATGTTAAAAAGAGCAGCATCGGCATGCTTTTCACGTCGTTTGCTAGAAATCCACACGCGCGTTCTGCCAAAAGCACCATTTTCATGCATATCGTGTGGTTTTGCAGAAAACTGCGTCCGCGTCTACCAAAAGATGCATGCGCATGCTAAAAACGCGTTTTGGCACAAATCCATGTGCGGGTGCTAAAAAGAGCAGCATCGGCATGCTTTTCACGTCGTTTGGTAGAAATCCACGCGCGCGTTCTGCCAAAAGCACCATTTGCATGCCTATCGTGTGGTTTTGCAGAAAACTGCGTCCGCGTCTACCAAAAGATGCATGCGCATGCTTAAAACGCGTTTTGGCACAAATCCATGTGCGGATGTTAAAAAGAGCAGCATCGGCATGCTTTTCACGTCGTTTGGTAGAAATCCACGCGCGCGTTCTGCCAAAAGCACCATTTGCATGCATATCGTGTGGTTTTGCAGAAAACTGCGTCCGCGTCTACCAAAAGATGCATGCGCATGCTTAAAACGCGTTTTGGCACAAATCCATGTGCGGGTGCTAAAAAGAGCAGCATCGGCATGCTTTTCACGTCGTTTGGTAGAAATCCACGCGCGCGTTCTGCCAAAAGCACCATTTGCATGCATATCGTGTGGTTTTGCAGAAAACTGCGTCCGCGTCTACCAAAAGATGCATGCGCATGCTTAAAACGCGTTTTGGCACAAATCCATGTGCGGGTGCTAAAAAGAGCAGCATCGGCATGCTTTTCACGTCGTTTGGTAGAAATCCACACGCGCGTTCTGCCAAAAGCACCATTTGCATGCCTATCGTGTGGTTTTGCAGAAAACTGCGTCCGCGTCTACCAAAAGATGCATGCGCATGCTTAAAACGCGCTTTGGCACAAATCCATGTGCGGATGTTAAAAAGAGCAGCATCGGCATGCTTTTCACGTCGTTTGGTAGAAATCCACACGCGCGTTCTGCCCAAAGCACCATTTGCATGATCATCGTGTGGTTTTGCAGAAAACTGCGTCCGCGTCTACCAAAAGATGCATGCGCATGCTTAAAACGCGCTTTGGCACAAATCCATGTGCGGATGTTAAAAAGAGCAGCATCGGCATGCTTTTCACGTCGTTTGGTAGAAATCCACGCGCGCGTTCTGCCAAAAGCACCATTTGCATGCCTATCGTGTGGTTTTGCAGAAAACTGCGTCCGCGTCTACCAAAAGATGCATGTGCATGCTTAAAACGCGTTTTGGCACAAATCCATGTGCGGATGTTAAAAAGAGCAGCATCGGCATGCTTTTCACGTCGTTTGGTAGAAATCCACACGCGCGTTCTGCCAAAAGCACCATTTGCATGCCTATCGTGTGGTTTTGCAGAAAACTGCGTCCGCGTCTACCAAAAGATGCATGCGCATGCTTAAAACGCGTTTTGGCACAAATCCATGTGCGGGTGCTAAAAAGAGCAGCATCGGCATGCTTTTCACGTCGTTTGGTAGAAATCCACACGCGCGTTCTGCCAAAAGCACCATTTGCATGCATATCGTGTGGTTTTGCAGAAAACTGCGTCCGCGTCTACCAAAAGATGCATGTGCATGCTAAAAACGCGTTTTGGCACAAATCCATGTGCGGGTGCTAAAAAGAGCAGCATCGGCATGCTTTTCACGTCGTTTGGTAGAAATCCATGCGCGCGTTCTGCCAAAAGCACCATTTGCATGCCTATCGTGTGGTTTTGCAGAAAACTGCGTCCGCGTCTACCAAAAGATGCATGCGCATGCTTAAAACGCGTTTTGGCACAAATCCATGTGCGGATGTTAAAAAGAGCAGCATCGGCATGCTTTTCACGTCGTTTGGTAGAAATCCACGCGCGCGTTCTGCCAAAAGCACCATTTGCATGCATATCGTGTGGTTTTGCAGAAAACTGCGTCCGCGTCTACCAAAAGATGCATGCGCATGCTTAAAACGCGTTTTGGCACAAATCCATGTGCGGGTGCTAAAAAGAGCAGCATCGGCATGCTTTTCACGTCGTTTGGTAGAAATCCACACGCGCGTTCTGCAAAAAGCACCATTTGCATGCCTATCGTGTGGTTTTGCAGAAAACTGCGTCCGCGTCTACCAAAAGATGCATGCGCATGCTTAAAACGCGCTTTGGCACAAATCCATGTTCGGATGTTAAAAAGAGCAGCATCGGCATGCTTTTCACGTCGTTTGGTAGAAATCCACGCGCGCGTTCTGCCAAAAGCACCATTTGCATGCATATCGTGTGGTTTTGCAGAAAACTGCGTCCGCGTCTACCAAAAGATGCATGCGCATGCTTAAAACGCGTTTTGGCACAAATCCATGTGCGGGTGCTAAAAAGAGCAGCATCGGCATGCTTTTCACGTCGTTTGGTAGAAATCCACACGCGCGTTCTGCCAAAAGCACCATTTGCATGCCTATCGTGTGGTTTTGCAGAAAACTGCGTCCGCGTCTACCAAAAGATGCATGCGCATGCTTAAAACGCGCTTTGGCACAAATCCATGTGCGGATGTTAAAAAGAGCAGCATCGGCATGCTTTTCACGTCGTTTGGTAGAAATCCACACGCGCGTTCTGCCAAAAGCACCATTTGCATGCATATCGTGTGGTTTTGCAGAAAACTGCGTCCGCGTCTACCAAAAGATGCATGCGCATGCTAAAAACGCGTTTTGGCACAAATCCATGTGCGGATGTTAAAAAGAGCAGCATCGGCATGCTTTTCACGTCGTTTGGTAGAAATCCACACGCGCGTTCTGCCAAAAGCACCATTTGCATGCATATCGTGTGGTTTTGCAGAAAACTGCGTCCGCGTCTACCAAAAGATGCATGTGCATGCTTAAAACGCGTTTTGGCACATATCCATGTGCGGGTGCTAAAAAGAGCAGCATCGGCATGCTTTTCACGTCGTTTGGTAGAAATCCACACGCGCGTTCTGCCAAAAGCACCATTTGCATGCATATCGTGTGGTTTTGCAGAAAACTGCGTCCGCGTCTACCAAAAGATGCATGCGCATGCTTAAAACGCGCTTTGGCACAAATCCATGTGCGGGTGCTAAAAAGAGCAGCATCGGCATGCTTTTCACGTCGTTTGGTAGAAATCCACACGCGCGTTCTGCCAAAAGCACCATTTGCATGCCTATCGTGTGGTTTTGCAGAAAACTGCGTCCGCGTCTACCAAAACATGCATGCGCATGCTTAAAACGCGTTTTGGCACAAATCCATGTGCGGGTGCTAAAAAGAGCAGCATCGGCATGCTTTTCACGTCGTTTGGTAGAAATCCACACGCGCGTTCTGCCAAAAGCACCATTTGCATGCATATCGTGTGGTTTTGCAGAAAACTGCGTCCGCGTCTACCAAAAGATGCATGTGCATGCTAAAAACGCGTTTTGGCACAAATCCATGTGCGGGTGCTAAAAAGAGCAGCATCGGCATGCTTTTCACGTCGTTTGGTAGAAATCCATGCGCGCGTTCTGCCAAAAGCACCATTTGCATGCCTATCGTGTGGTTTTGCAGAAAACTGCGTCCGCGTCTACCAAAAGATGCATGCGCATGCTTAAAACGCGTTTTGGCACAAATCCATGTGCGGATGTTAAAAAGAGCAGCATCGGCATGCTTTTCACGTCGTTTGGTAGAAATCCACGCGCGCGTTCTGCCAAAAGCACCATTTGCATGCATATCGTGTGGTTTTGCAGAAAACTGCGTCCGCGTCTACCAAAAGATGCATGCGCATGCTTAAAACGCGTTTTGGCACAAATCCATGTGCGGGTGCTAAAAAGAGCAGCATCGGCATGCTTTTCACGTCGTTTGGTAGAAATCCACACGCGCGTTCTGCAAAAAGCACCATTTGCATGCCTATCGTGTGGTTTTGCAGAAAACTGCGTCCGCGTCTACCAAAAGATGCATGCGCATGCTTAAAACGCGCTTTGGCACAAATCCATGTGCGGATGTTAAAAAGAGCAGCATCGGCATGCTTTTCACGTCGTTTGGTAGAAATCCACGCGCGCGTTCTGCCAAAAGCACCATTTGCATGCATATCGTGTGGTTTTGCAGAAAACTGCGTCCGCGTCTACCAAAAGATGCATGCGCATGCTTAAAACGCGTTTTGGCACAAATCCATGTGCGGGTGCTAAAAAGAGCAGCATCGGCATGCTTTTCACGTCGTTTGGTAGAAATCCACACGCGCGTTCTGCCAAAAGCACCATTTGCATGCCTATCGTGTGGTTTTGCAGAAAACTGCGTCCGCGTCTACCAAAAGATGCATGCGCATGCTTAAAACGCGTTTTGGCACAAATCCATGTGCGGGTGCTAAAAAGAGCAGCATCGGCATGCTTTTCACGTCGTTTGGTAGAAATCCACGCGCGCGTTCTGCCAAAAGCACCATTTGCATGCATATCGTGTGGTTTTGCAGAAAACTGCGTCCGCGTCTACCAAAAGATGCATGCGCATGCTTAAAACGCGCTTTGGCACAAATCCATGTGCGGATGTTAAAAAGAGCAGCATCGGCATGCTTTTCACGTCGTTTGGTAGAAATCCACGCGCGCGTTCTGCCAAAAGCACCATTTGCATGCATATCGTGTGGTTTTGCAGAAAACTGCGTCCGCGTCTACCAAAAGATGCATGCTCATGCTTAAAACGCGTTTTGGCACAAATCCATGTGCGGGTGCTAAAAAGAGCAGCATCGGCATGCTTTTCACGTCGTTTGGTAGAAATGCACACGCGCGTTCTGCCAAAAGCACCATTTGCATGCATATCGTGTGGTTTTGCAGAAAACTGCGTCCGCGTCTACCAAAAGATGCATGCGCATGCTTAAAACGCACTTTGGCACAAATCCATGTGCGGGTGCTAAAAAGAGCAGCATCGGCATGCTTTTCACGTCGTTTGCCAGAAATCCACGCGCGCGTTCTGCCAAAAGCACCATTTGCATGCCTATCGTGTGGTTTTGCAGAAAACTGAGTCCGCGTCTACCAAAAGATGCATGCGCATGCTTAAAACGCGTTTTGGCACAAATCCATGTGCGGGTGCTAAAAAGAGCAGCATCGGCATGCTTTTCACGTCGTTTGGTAGAAATCCACACGCGCGTTCTGCCAAAAGCACCATTTGCATGCCTATCGTGTGGTTTTGCAGAAAACTGCGTCTACCAAAAGATGCATGCGCATGCT
This sequence comes from Dermacentor variabilis, assembly GCF_050947875.1. Lineage (NCBI taxonomy): Eukaryota > Metazoa > Arthropoda > Arachnida > Ixodida > Ixodidae > Dermacentor > Dermacentor variabilis. The sequence goes on along the minus strand of NW_027460585.1, from coordinate 25,462 downwards.
TAAAACGCGTTTTGGCACAAATCCATGTGCGGATGTTAAAAAGAGCAGCATCGGCATGCTTTTCACGTCGTTTGGTAGAAATCCACGCGCGCGTTCTGCCAAAAGCACCATTTGCATGCATATCGTGTGGTTTTGCAGAAAACTGCGTCCGCGTCTACCAAAAGATGCATGTGCATGCTAAAAACGCGTTTTGGCACAAATCCATGTGCGGATGTTAAAAAGAGCAGCATCGGCATGCTTTTCACGTCGTTTGGTAGAAATCCACGCGCGCGTTCTGCCAAAAGCACCATTTGCATGCATATCGTGTGGTTTTGCAGAAAACTGCGTCCGCGTCTACCAAAAGATGCATGCGCATGCTTAAAACGCGTTTTGGCACAAATCCATGTGCGGGTGCTAAAAAGAGCAGCATCGGCATGCTTTTCACGTCGTTTGGTAGAAATCCACACGCGCGTTCTGCCAAAAGCACCATTTGCATGCCTATCGTGTGGTTTTGCAGAAAACTGCGTCCGCGTCTACCAAAAGATGCATGCGCATGCTTAAAACGCGCTTTGGCACAAATCCATGTGCGGATGTTAAAAAGAGCAGCATCGGCATGCTTTTCACGTCGTTTGGTAGAAATCCACACGCGCGTTCTGCCAAAAGCACCATTTGCATGCATATCGTGTGGTTTTGCAGAAAACTGCGTCCGCGTCTACCAAAAGATGCATGTGCATGCTAAAAACGCGTTTTGGCACAAATCCATGTGCGGATGTTAAAAAGAGCAGCATCGGCATGCTTTTCACGTCGTTTGGTAGAAATCCACACGCGCGTTCTGCCAAAAGCACCATTTTCATGCATATCGTGTGGTTTTGCAGAAAACTGCGTCCGCGTCTACCAAAAGATGCATGTGCATGCTAAAAACGCGTTTTGGCACAAATCCATGTGCGGGTGCTAAAAAGAGCAGCATCGGCATGCTTTTCACGTCGTTTGGTAGAAATCCACGCGCGCGTTCTGCCAAAAGCACCATTTGCATGCCTATCGTGTGGTTTTGCAGAAAACTGCGTCCGCGTCTACCAAAAGATGCATGCGCATGCTTAAAACGCGTTTTGGCACAAATCCATGTGCGGATGTTAAAAAGAGCAGCATCGGCATGCTTTTCACGTCGTTTGGTAGAAATCCACGCGCGCGTTCTGCCAAAAGCACCATTTGCATGCATATCGTGTGGTTTTGCAGAAAACTGCGTCCGCGTCTACCAAAAGATGCATGCGCATGCTTAAAACGCGTTTTGGCACAAATCCATGTGCGGGTGCTAAAAAGAGCAGCATCGGCATGCTTTTCACGTCGTTTGGTAGAAATCCACACGCGCGTTCTGCCAAAAGCACCATTTGCATGCCTATCGTGTGGTTTTGCAGAAAACTGCGTCCGCGTCTACCAAAAGATGCATGCGCATGCTTAAAGCGCGCTTTGGCACAAATCCATGTGCGGATGTTAAAAAGAGCAGCATCGGCATGCTTTTCACGTCGTTTGGTAGAAATCCACGCGCGCGTTCTGCCAAAAGCACCATTTGCATGCATATCGTGTGGTTTTGCAGAAAACTGCGTCCGCGTCTACCAAAAGATGCATGCGCATGCTTAAAACGCGTTTTGGCACAAATCCATGTGCGGGTGCTAAAAAGAGCAGCATCGGCATGCTTTTCACGTCGTTTGGTAGAAATCCACACGCGCGTTCTGCCAAAAGCACCATTTGCATGCATATCGTGTGGTTTTGCAGAAAACTGCGTCCGCGTCTACCAAAAGATGCATGCGCATGCTTAAAACGCGCTTTGGCACAAATCCATGTGCGGGTGCTAAAAAGAGCAGCATCGGCATGCTTTTCACGTCGTTTGGTAGAAATCCACACGCGCGTTCTGCCAAAAGCACCATTTGCATGCCTATCGTGTGGTTTTGCAGAAAACTGCGTCCGCGTCTACCAAAAGATGCATGCGCATGCTTAAAACGCGTTTTGGCACAAATCCATGTGCGGGTGCTAAAAAGAGCAGCATCGGCATGCTTTTCACGTCGTTTGGTAGAAATCCACACGCGCGTTCTGCCAAAAGCACCATTTGCATGCATATCGTGTGGTTTTGCAGAAAACTGCGTCCGCGTCTACCAAAAGATGCATGTGCATGCTAAAAACGCGTTTTGGCACAAATCCATGTGCGGGTGCTAAAAAGAGCAGCATCGGCATGCTTTTCACGTCGTTTGGTAGAAATCCATGCGCGCGTTCTGCCAAAAGCACCATTTGCATGCCTATCGTGTGGTTTTGCAGAAAACTGCGTCCGCGTCTACCAAAAGATGCATGCGCATGCTTAAAACGCGTTTTGGCACAAATCCATGTGCGGATGTTAAAAAGAGCAGCATCGGCATGCTTTTCACGTCGTTTGGTAGAAATCCACGCGCGCGTTCTGCCAAAAGCACCATTTGCATGCATATCGTGTGGTTTTGCAGAAAACTGCGTCCGCGTCTACCAAAAGATGCATGCGCATGCTTAAAACGCGTTTTGGCACAAATCCATGTGCGGGTGCTAAAAAGAGCAGCATCGGTATGCTTTTCACGTCGTTTGGTAGAAATCCACACGCGCGTTCTGCAAAAAGCACCATTTGCATGCCTATCGTGTGGTTTTGCAGAAAACTGCGTCCGCGTCTACCAAAAGATGCATGCGCATGCTTAAAACGCGCTTTGGCACAAATCCATGTTCGGATGTTAAAAAGAGCAGCATCGGCATGCTTTTCACGTCGTTTGGTAGAAATCCACGCGCGCGTTCTGCCAAAAGCACCATTTGCATGCATATCGTGTGGTTTTGCAGAAAACTGCGTCCGCGTCTACCAAAAGATGCATGCGCATGCTTAAAACGCGTTTTGGCACAAATCCATGTGCGGGTGCTAAAAAGAGCAGCATCGGCATGCTTTTCACGTCGTTTGGTAGAAATCCACACGCGCGTTCTGCCAAAAGCACCATTTGCATGCCTATCGTGTGGTTTTGCAGAAAACTGCGTCCGCGTCTACCAAAAGATGCATGCGCATGCTTAAAACGCGCTTTGGCACAAATCCATGTGCGGATGTTAAAAAGAGCAGCATCGGCATGCTTTTCACGTCGTTTGGTAGAAATCCACACGCGCGTTCTGCCAAAAGCACCATTTGCATGCATATCGTGTGGTTTTGCAGAAAACTGCGTCCGCGTCTACCAAAAGATGCATGCGCATGCTAAAAACGCGTTTTGGCACAAATCCATGTGCGGATGTTAAAAAGAGCAGCATCGGCATGCTTTTCACGTCGTTTGGTAGAAATCCACGCGCGCGTTCTGCCAAAAGCACCATTTGCATGCATATCGTGTGGTTTTGCAGAAAACTGCGTCCGCGTCTACCAAAAGATGCATGTGCATGCTAAAAACGCGTTTTGGCACAAATCCATGTGCGGATGTTAAAAAGAGCAGCATCGGCATGCTTTTCACGTCGTTTGGTAGAAATCCACGCGCGCGTTCTGCCAAAAGCACCATTTGCATGCATATCGTGTGGTTTTGCAGAAAACTGCGTCCGCGTCTACCAAAAGATGCATGCGCATGCTTAAAACGCGTTTTGGCACAAATCCATGTGCGGATGTTAAAAAGAGCAGCATCGGCATGCTTTTCACGTCGTTTGGTAGAAATCCACACGCGCGTTCTGCCAAAAGCACCATTTGCATGCATATCGTGTGGTTTTGCAGAAAACTGCGTCCGCGTCTACCAAAAGATGCATGTGCATGCTAAAAACGCGTTTTGGCACAAATCCATGTGCGGATGTTAAAAAGAGCAGCATCGGCATGCTTTTCACGTCGTTTGGTAGAAATCCACACGCGCGTTCTGCCAAAAGCACCATTTGCATGCATATCGTGTGGTTTTGCAGAAAACTGCGTCCGCGTCTACCAAAAGATGCATGCGCATGCTTAAAACGCGTTTTGGCACAAATCCATGTGCGGGTGCTAAAAAGAGCAGCATCGGCATGCTTTTCACGTCGTTTGGTAGAAATCCACACGCGTTCTGCCAAAAGCACCATTTGCATGCATATCGTGTGGTTTTGCAGAAAACTGCGTCCGCGTCTACCAAAAGATGCATGTGCATGCTAAAAACGCGTTTTGGCACAAATCCATGTGCGGGTGCTAAAAAGAGCAGCATCGGCATGCTTTTCACGTCGTTTGGTAGAAATCCACGCGCGCGTTCTGCCAAAAGCACCATTTGCATGCCTATCGTGTGGTTTTGCAGAAAACTGCGTCCGCGTCTACCAAAAGATGCATGCGCATGCTTAAAACGCGTTTTGGCACAAATCCATGTGCGGATGTTAAAAAGAGCAGCATCGGCATGCTTTTCACGTCGTTTGGTAGAAATCCACGCGCGCGTTCTGCCAAAAGCACCATTTGCATGCATATCGTGTGGTTTTGCAGAAAACTGCGTCCGCGTCTACCAAAAGATGCATGCGCATGCTTAAAACGCGTTTTGGCACAAATCCATGTGCGGGTGCTAAAAAGAGCAGCATCGGCATGCTTTTCACGTCGTTTGGTAGAAATCCACACGCGCGTTCTGCCAAAAGCACCATTTGCATGCCTATCGTGTGGTTTTGCAGAAAACTGCGTCCGCGTCTACCAAAAGATGCATGCGCATGCTTAAAACGCGCTTTGGCACAAATCCATGTGCGGATGTTAAAAAGAGCAGCATCGGCATGCTTTTCACGTCGTTTGGTAGAAATCCACGCGCGCGTTCTGCCAAAAGCACCATTTGCATGCATATCGTGTGGTTTTGCAGAAAACTGCGTCCGCGTCTACCAAAAGATGCATGCGCATGCTTAAAACGCGTTTTGGCACAAATCCATGTGCGGGTGCTAAAAAGAGCAGCATCGGCATGCTTTTCACGTCGTTTGGTAGAAATCCACGCGCGCGTTCTGCCAAAAGCACCATTTGCATGCATATCGTGTGGTTTTGCAGAAAACTGCGTCCGCGTCTACCAAAAGATGCATGCGCATGCTTAAAACGCACTTTGGCACAAATCCATGTGCGGATGTTAAAAAGAGCAGCATCGGCATGCTTTTCACGTCGTTTGGTAGAAATCCACGCGCGCGTTCTGCCAAAAGCACCATTTGCATGCATATCGTGTGGTTTTGCAGAAAACTGCGTCCGCGTCTACCAAAAGATGCATGCTCATGCTTAAAACGCGTTTTGGCACAAATCCATGTGCGGGTGCTAAAAAGAGCAGCATCGGCATGCTTTTCACGTCGTTTGGTAGAAATGCACACGCGCGTTCTGCCAAAAGCACCATTTGCATGCAAATCGTGTGGTTTTGCAGAAAACTGCGTCCGCGTCTACCAAAAGATGCATGCGCATGCTTAAAACGCACTTTGGCACAAATCCATGTGCGGATGTTAAAAAGAGCAGCATCGGCATGCTTTTCACGTCGTTTGGTAGAAATCCACACGCGCGTTCTGCCAAAAGCACCATTTGCATGCATATCGTGTGGTTTTGCAGAAAACTGCGTCCGCGTCTACCAAAAGATGCATGCGCATGCTTAAAACGCGCTTTGGCACAAATCCATGTGCGGATGTTAAAAAGAGCAGCATCGGCATGCTTTTCACGTCGTTTGGTAGAAATCCACGCGCGCGTTCTGCCAAAAGCACCATTTGCATGCATATCGTGTGGTTTTGCAGAAAACTGCGTCCGCGTCTACCAAAAGATGCATGCGCATGCTTAAAACGCGTTTTGGCACATATCCATGTGCGGGTGCTAAAAAGAGCAGCATCGGCATGCTTTTCACGTCGTTTGGTAGAAATCCACACGCGCGTTCTGCCAAAAGCACCATTTGCATGCATATCGTGTGGTTTTGCAGAAAACTGCGTCCGCGTCTACCAAAAGATGCATGCGCATGCTTAAAACGCGCTTTGGCACAAATCCATGTGCGGGTGCTAAAAAGAGCAGCATCGGCATGCTTTTCACGTCGTTTGGTAGAAATCCACACGCGCGTTCTGCCAAAAGCACCATTTGCATGCCTATCGTGTGGTTTTGCAGAAAACTGCGTCCGCGTCTACCAAAACATGCATGCGCATGCTTAAAACGCGTTTTGGCACAAATCCATGTGCGGGTGCTAAAAAGAGCAGCATCGGCATGCTTTTCACGTCGTTTGGTAGAAATCCACACGCGCGTTCTGCCAAAAGCACCATTTGCATGCATATCGTGTGGTTTTGCAGAAAACTGCGTCCGCGTCTACCAAAAGATGCATGTGCATGCTAAAAACGCGTTTTGGCACAAATCCATGTGCGGGTGCTAAAAAGAGCAGCATCGGCATGCTTTTCACGTCGTTTGGTAGAAATCCATGCGCGCGTTCTGCCAAAAGCACCATTTGCATGCCTATCGTGTGGTTTTGCAGAAAACTGCGTCCGCGTCTACCAAAAGATGCATGCGCATGCTTAAAACGCGTTTTGGCACAAATCCATGTGCGGATGTTAAAAAGAGCAGCATCGGCATGCTTTTCACGTCGTTTGGTAGAAATCCACGCGCGCGTTCTGCCAAAAGCACCATTTGCATGCATATCGTGTGGTTTTGCAGAAAACTGCGTCCGCGTCTACCAAAAGATGCATGCGCATGCTTAAAACGCGTTTTGGCACAAATCCATGTGCGGGTGCTAAAAAGAGCAGCATCGGCATGCTTTTCACGTCGTTTGGTAGAAATCCACACGCGCGTTCTGCCAAAAGCACCATTTGCATGCCTATCGTGTGGTTTTGCAGAAAACTGCGTCCGCGTCTACCAAAAGATGCATGCGCATGCTTAAAACGCGCTTTGGCACAAATCCATGTGCGGATGTTAAAAAGAGCAGCATCGGCATGCTTTTCACGTCGTTTGGTAGAAATCCACACGCGCGTTCTGCCAAAAGCACCATTTGCATGCATATCGTGTGGTTTTGCAGAAAACTGCGTCCGCGTCTACCAAAAGATGCATGTGCATGCTAAAAACGCGTTTTGGCACAAATCCATGTGCGGATGTTAAAAAGAGCAGCATCGGCATGCTTTTCACGTCGTTTGGTAGAAATCCACACGCGCGTTCTGCCAAAAGCACCATTTGCATGCATATCGTGTGGTTTTGCAGAAAACTGCGTCCGCGTCTACCAAAAGATGCATGCGCATGCTTAAAACGCGCTTTGGCACAAATCCATGTGCGGGTGCTAAAAAGAGCAGCATCGGCATGCTTTTCACGTCGTTTGGTAGAAATCCACACGCGCGTTCTGCCAAAAGCACCATTTGCATGCCTATCGTGTGGTTTTGCAGAAAACTGCGTCCGCGTCTACCAAAACATGCATGCGCATGCTTAAAACGCGTTTTGGCACAAATCCATGTGCGGGTGCTAAAAAGAGCAGCATCGGCATGCTTTTCACGTCGTTTGGTAGAAATCCACACGCGCGTTCTGCCAAAAGCACCATTTGCATGCATATCGTGTGGTTTTGCAGAAAACTGCGTCCGCGTCTACCAAAAGATGCATGTGCATGCTAAAAGCGCGTTTTGGCACAAATCCATGTGCGGGTGCTAAAAAGAGCAGCATCGGCATGCTTTTCACGTCGTTTGGTAGAAATCCATGCGCGCGTTCTGCCAAAAGCACCATTTGCATGCCTATCGTGTGGTTTTGCAGAAAACTGCGTCCGCGTCTACCAAAAGATGCATGCGCATGCTTAAAACGCGTTTTGGCACAAATCCATGTGCGGATGTTAAAAAGAGCAGCATCGGCATGCTTTTCACGTCGTTTGGTAGAAATCCACGCGCGCGTTCTGCCAAAAGCACCATTTGCATGCATATCGTGTGGTTTTGCAGAAAACTGCGTCCGCGTCTACCAAAAGATGCATGCGCATGCTTAAAACGCGTTTTGGCACAAATCCATGTGCGGGTGCTAAAAAGAGCAGCATCGGCATGCTTTTCACGTCGTTTGGTAGAAATCCACACGCGCGTTCTGCAAAAAGCACCATTTGCATGCCTATCGTGTGGTTTTGCAGAAAACTGCGTCCGCGTCTACCAAAAGATGCATGCGCATGCTTAAAACGCGCTTTGGCACAAATCCATGTGCGGATGTTAAAAAGAGCAGCATCGGCATGCTTTTCACGTCGTTTGGTAGAAATCCACGCGCGCGTTCTGCCAAAAGCACCATTTGCATGCATATCGTGTGGTTTTGCAGAAAACTGCGTCCGCGTCTACCAAAAGATGCATGTGCATGCTAAAAACGCGTTTTGGCACAAATCCATGTGCGGATGTTAAAAAGAGCAGCATCGGCATGCTTTTCACGTCGTTTGGTAGAAATCCACGCGCGCGTTCTGCCAAAAGCTCCATTTGCATGCATATCGTGTGGTTTTGCAGAAAACTGCGTCCGCGTCTACCAAAAGATGCATGCGCATGCTTAAAACGCGTTTTGGCACAAATCCATGTGCGGATGTTAAAAAGAGCAGCATCGGCATGCTTTTCACGTCGTTTGGTAGAAATCCACACGCGCGTTCTGCCAAAAGCACCATTTGCATGCATATCGTGTAGTTTTGCAGAAAACTGCGTCCGCGTCTACCAAAAGATGCATGCGCATGCTAAAAACGCGTTTTGGCACAAATCCATGTGCGGATGTTAAAAAGAGCAGCATCGGCATGCTTTTCACGTCGTTTGGTAGAAATCCACACGCGCGTTCTGCCAAAAGCACCATTTGCATGCATATCGTGTGGTTTTGCAGAAAACTGCGTCCGCGTCTACCAAAAGATGCATGTGCATGCTAAAAACGCGTTTTGGCACAAATCCATGTGCGGGTGCTAAAAAGAGCAGCATCGGCATGCTTTTCACGTCGTTTGGTAGAAATCCACACGCGCGTTCTGCCAAAAGCACCATTTGCATGCCTATCGTGTGGTTTTGCAGAAAACTGCGTCCGCGTCTACCAAAAGATGCATGCGCATGCTTAAAACGCGCTTTGGCACAAATCCATGTGCGGATGTTAAAAAGAGCAGCATCGGCATGCTTTTCACGTCGTTTGGTAGAAATCCACACGCGCGTTCTGCCAAAAGCACCATTTGCATGCATATCGTGTGGTTTTGCAGAAAACTGCGTCCGCGTCTACCAAAAGATGCATGTGCATGCTAAAAACGCGTTTTGGTACAAATCCATGTGCGGATGTTAAAAAGAGCAGCATCGGCATGCTTTTCACGTCGTTTGGTAGAAATCCACACGCGCGTTCTGCCAAAAGCACCATTTTCATGCATATCGTGTGGTTTTGCAGAAAACTGCGTCCGCGTCTACCAAAAGATGCATGCGCATGCTAAAAACGCGTTTTGGCACAAATCCATGTGCGGGTGCTAAAAAGAGCAGCATCGGCATGCTTTTCACGTCGTTTGGTAGAAATCCACGCGCGCGTTCTGCCAAAAGCACCATTTGCATGCCTATCGTGTGGTTTTGCAGAAAACTGCGTCCGCGTCTACCAAAAGATGCATGCGCATGCTTAAAACGCGTTTTGGCACAAATCCATGTGCGGATGTTAAAAAGAGCAGCATCGGCATGCTTTTCACGTCGTTTGGTAGAAATCCACGCGCGCGTTCTGCCAAAAGCACCATTTGCATGCATATCGTGTGGTTTTGCAGAAAACTGCGTCCGCGTCTACCAAAAGATGCATGCGCATGCTTAAAACGCGTTTTGGCACAAATCCATGTGCGGATGTTAAAAAGAGCAGCATCGGCATGCTTTTCACGTCGTTTGGTAGAAATCCACACGCGCGTTCTGCCAAAAGCACCATTTTCATGCATATCGTGTGGTTTTGCAGAAAACTGCGTCCGCGTCTACCAAAAGATGCATGTGCATGCTAAAAACGCGTTTTGGCACAAATCCATGTGCGGGTGCTAAAAAGAGCAGCATCGGCATGCTTTTCACGTCGTTTGGTAGAAATCCACGCGCGCGTTCTGCCAAAAGCACCATTTGCATGCCTATCGTGTGGTTTTGCAGAAAACTGCGTCCGCGTCTACCAAAAGATGCATGCGCATGCTTAAAACGCGTTTTGGCACAAATCCATGTGCGGATGTTAAAAAGAGCAGCATCGGCATGCTTTTCACGTCGTTTGGTAGAAATCCACGCGCGCGTTCTGCCAAAAGCACCATTTGCATGCATATCGTGTGGTTTTGCAGAAAACTGCGTCCGCGTCTACCAAAAGATGCATGCGCATGCTTAAAACGCGTTTTGGCACAAATCCATGTGCGGGTGCTAAAAAGAGCAGCATCGGCATGCTTTTCACGTCGTTTGGTAGAAATCCACACGCGCGTTCTGCCAAAAGCACCATTTGCATGCCTATCGTGTGGTTTTGCAGAAAACTGCGTCCGCGTCTACCAAAAGATGCATGCGCATGCTTAAAACGCGCTTTGGCACAAATCCATGTGCGGATGTTAAAAAGAGCAGCATCGGCATGCTTTTCACGTCGTTTGGTAGAAATCCACGCGCGCGTTCTGCCAAAAGCACCATTTGCATGCATATCGTGTGGTTTTGCAGAAAACTGCGTCCGCGTCTACCAAAAGATGCATGCGCATGCTTAAAACGCGTTTTGGCACAAATCCATGTGCGGGTGCTAAAAAGAGCAGCATCGGCATGCTTTTCACGTCGTTTGGTATAAATCCACACGCGCGTTCTGCCAAAAGCACCATTTGCATGCATATCGTGTGGTTTTGCAGAAAACTGCGTCCGCGTCTACCAAAAGATGCATGCGCATGCTTAAAACGCGCTTTGGCACAAATCCATGTGCGGGTGCTAAAAAGAGCAGCATCGGCATGCTTTTCACGTCGTTTGGTTGAAATCCACACGCGCGTTCTGCCAAAAGCACCATTTGCATGCCTATCGTGTGGTTTTGCAGAAAACTGCGTCCGCGTCTACCAAAAGATGCATGCGCATGCTTAAAACGCGTTTTGGCACAAATCCATGTGCGGGTGCTAAAAAGAGCAGCATCGGCATGCTTTTCACGTCGTTTGGTAGAAATCCACACGCGCGTTCTGCCAAAAGCACCATTTGCATGCATATCGTGTGGTTTTGCAGAAAACTGCGTCCGCGTCTACCAAAAGATGCATGTGCATGCTAAAAACGCGTTTTGGCACAAATCCATGTGCGGGTGCTAAAAAGAGCAGCATCGGCATGCTTTTCACGTCGTTTGGTAGAAATCCATGCGCGCGTTCTGCCAAAAGCACCATTTGCATGCCTATCGTGTGGTTTTGCAGAAAACTGCGTCCGCGTCTACCAAAAGATGCATGCGCATGCTTAAAACGCGTTTTGGCACAAATCCATGTGCGGATGTTAAAAAGAGCAGCATCGGCATGCTTTTCACGTCGTTTGGTAGAAATCCACGCGCGCGTTCTGCCAAAAGCACCATTTGCATGCATATCGTGTGGTTTTGCAGAAAACTGCGTCCGCGTCTACCAAAAGATGCATGCGCATGCTTAAAACGCGTTTTGGCACAAATCCATGTTCGGATGTTAAAAAGAGCAGCATCGGCATGCTTTTCACGTCGTTTGGTAGAAATCCACGCGCGCGTTCTGCCAAAAGCACCATTTGCATGCATATCGTGTGGTTTTGCAGAAAACTGCGTCCGCGTCTACCAAAAGATGCATGCGCATGCTTAAAACGCGTTTTGGCACAAATCCATGTGCGGGTGCTAAAAAGAGCAGCATCGGCATGCTTTTCACGTCGTTTGGTAGAAATCCACACGCGCGTTCTGCCAAAAGCACCATTTGCATGCCTATCGTGTGGTTTTGCAGAAAACTGCGTCCGCGTCTACCAAAAGATGCATGCGCATGCTTAAAACGCGCTTTGGCACAAATCCATGTGCGGATGTTAAAAAGAGCAGCATCGGCATGCTTTTCACGTCGTTTGGTAGAAATCCACACGCGCGTTCTGCCAAAAGCACCATTTGCATGCATATCGTGTGGTTTTGCAGAAAACTGCGTCCGCGTCTACCAAAAGATGCATGCGCATGCTAAAAACGCGTTTTGGCACAAATCCATGTGCGGATGTTAAAAAGAGCAGCATCGGCATGCTTTTCACGTCGTTTGGTAGAAATCCACACGCGCGTTCTGCCAAAAGCACCATTTGCATGCATATCGTGTGGTTTTGCAGAAAACTGCGTCCGCGTCTACCAAAAGATGCATGTGCATGCTAAAAACGCGTTTTGGCACAAATCCATGTGCGGATGTTAAAAAGAGCAGCATCGGCATGCTTTTCACGTCGTTTGGTAGAAATCCACACGCGCGTTCTGCCAAAAGCACCATTTGCATGCATATCGTGTGGTTTTGCAGAAAACTGCGTCCGCGTCTACCAAAAGATGCATGTGCATGCTAAAAACGCGTTTTGGCACAAATCCATGTGCGGATGTTAAAAAGAGCAGCATCGGCATGCTTTTCACGTCGTTTGGTAGAAATCCACACGCGCGTTCTGCCAAAAGCACCATTTGCATGCATATCGTGTGGTTTTGCAGAAAACTGCGTCCGCGTCTACCAAAAGATGCATGTGCATGCTAAAAACGCGTTTTGGCACAAATCCATGTGCGGATGTTAAAAAGAGCAGCATCGGCATGCTTTTCACGTCGTTTGGTAGAAATCCACACGCGCGTTCTGCCAAAAGCACCATTTGCATGCATATCGTGTGGTTTTGCAGAAAACTGCGTCCGCGTCTACCAAAAGATGCATGTGCATGCTAAAAACGCGTTTTGGCACAAATCCATGTGCGGATGTTAAAAAGAGCAGCATCGGCATGCTTTTCACGTCGTTTGGTAGAAATCCACGCGCGCGTTCTGCCAAAAGCACCATTTGCATGCATATCGTGTGGTTTTGCAGAAAACTGCGTCCGCGTCTACCAAAAGATGCATGCGCATGCTTAAAACGCGTTTTGGCACAAATCCATGTGCGGGTGCTAAAAAGAGCAGCATCGGCATGCTTTTCACGTCGTTTGGTAGAAATCCACACGCGCGTTCTGCCAAAAGCACCATTTGCATGCCTATCGTGTGGTTTTGCAGAAAACTGCGTCCGCGTCTACCAAAAGATGCATGCGCATGCTTAAAACGCGCTTTGGCACAAATCCATGTGCGGGTGCTAAAAAGAGCAGCATCGGCATGCTTTTCACGTCGTTTGGTAGAAATCCACACGCGCGTTCTGCCAAAAGCACCATTTGCATGCATATCGTGTGGTTTTGCAGAAAACTGCGTCCGCGTCTACCAAAAGATGCATGTGCATGCTAAAAACGCGTTTTGGCACAAATCCATGTGCGGGTGCTAAAAAGAGCAGCATCGGCATGCTTTTCACGTCGTTTGGTAGAAATCCACACGCGCGTTCTGCCAAAAGCACCATTTGCATTCCTATCGTGTGGTTTTGCAGAAAACTGCGTCCGCGTCTACCAAAAGATGCATGCACATGCTTAAAACGCGCTTTGGCACAAATCCATGTGCGGATGTTAAAAAGAGCAGCATCGGCATGCTTTTCACGTCGTTTGGTAGAAATCCACACGCGCGTTCTGCCAAAAGCACCATTTGCATGCCTATCGTGTGGTTTTGCAGAAAACTGCGTCCGCGTCTACCAAAAGATGCATGCGCATGCTTAAAACGCGTTTTGGCACAAATCCATGTGCGGGTGCCAGAAAGAGCAGCATCGGCATGCTTTTCACGTCGTTTGGTAGAAATCCACGCGCGCGTTCTGCCAAAAGCACCATTTGCATGCATATCGTGTGGTTTTGCAGAAAACTGCGTCCGCGTCTACCAAAAGATGCATGCGCATGCTTAAAACGCGCTTTGGCACAAATCCATGTGCGGATGTTAAGAAGAGCAGCATCGGCATGCTTTTCACGTCGTTTGGTAGAAATCCACGCGCGCGTTCTGCCAAAAGCACCATTTGCATGCATATCGTGTGGTTTTGCAGAAAACTGCGTCCGCGTCTACCAAAAGATGCATGCTCATGCTTAAAACGCGTTTTGGCACAAATCCATGTGCGGGTGCTAAAAAGAGCAGCATCGGCATGCTTTTCACGTCGTTTGGTAGAAATGCACACGCGCGTTCTGCCAAAAGCACCATTTGCATGCATATCGTGTGGTTTTGCAGAAAACTGCGTCCGCGTCTACCAAAAGATGCATGTGCATGCTAAAAACGCGTTTTGGCACAAATCCATGGGCGGATGTTAAAAAGAGCAGCATCGGCATGCTTTTCACGTCGTTTGGTAGAAATCCACGCGCGCGTTCTGCCAAAAGCACCATTTGCATGCATATCGTGTGGTTTTGCAGAAAACTGCGTCCGCGTCTACCAAAAGATGCATGCGCATGCTTAAAACGCGTTTTGGCACAAATCCATGTGCGGGTGCTAAAAAGAGCAGCATCGGCATGCTTTTCACGTCGTTTGGTAGAAATCCACACGCGCGTTCTGCCAAAAGCACCATTTGCATGCCTATCGTGTGGTTTTGCAGAAAACTGCGTCCGCGTCTACCAAAAGATGCATGCGCATGCTTAAAACGCGCTTTGGCACAAATCCATGTGCGGGTGCTAAAAAGAGCAGCATCGGCATGCTTTTCACGTCGTTTGGTAGAAATCCACACGCGCGTTCTGCCAAAAGCACCATTTGCATGCATATCGTGTGGTTTTGCAGAAAACTGCGTCCGCGTCTACCAAAAGATGCATGTGCATGCTAAAAACGCGTTTTGGCACAAATCCATGTGCGGGTGCTAAAAAGAGCAGCATCGGCATGCTTTTCACGTCGTTTGGTAGAAATCCACACGCGCGTTCTGCCAAAAGCACCATTTGCATTCCTATCGTGTGGTTTTGCAGAAAACTGCGTCCGCGTCTACCAAAAGATGCATGCACATGCTTAAAACGCGCTTTGGCACAAATCCATGTGCGGATGTTAAAAAGAGCAGCATCGGCATGCTTTTCACGTCGTTTGGTAGAAATCCACACGCGCGTTCTGCCAAAAGCACCATTTGCATGCCTATCGTGTGGTTTTGCAGAAAACTGCGTCCGCGTCTACCAAAAGATGCATGCGCATGCTTAAAACGCGTTTTGGCACAAATCCATGTGCGGGTGCTAAAAAGAGCAGCATCGGCATGCTTTTCACGTCGTTTGGTAGAAATCCACGCGCGCGTTCTGCCAAAAGCACCATTTGCATGCATATCGTGTGGTTTTGCAGAAAACTGCGTCCGCGTCTACCAAAAGATGCATGCGCATGCTTAAAACGCGCTTTGGCACAAATCCATGTGCGGATGTTAAAAAGAGCAGCATCGGCATGCTTTTCACGTCGTTTGGTAGAAATCCACGCGCGCGTTCTGCCAAAAGCACCATTTGCATGCATATCGTGTGGTTTTGCAGAAAACTGCGTCCGCGTCTACCAAAAGATGCATGCTCATGCTTAAAACGCGTTTTGGCACAAATCCATGTGCGGGTGCTAAAAAGAGCAGCATCGGCATGCTTTTCACGTCGTTTGGTAGAAATGCACACGCGCGTTCTGCCAAAAGCACCATTTGCATGCATATCGTGTGGTTTTGCAGAAAACTGCGTCCGCGTCTACCAAAAGATGCATGCGCATGCTTAAAACGCACTTTGGCACAAATCCATGTGCGGGTGCTAAAAAGAGCAGCATCGGCATGCTTTTCACGTCGTTTGGTAGAAATCCACGCGCGCGTTCTGCCAAAAGCACCATTTGCATGCCTATCGTGTGGTTTTGCAGAAAACTGAGTCCGCGTCTACCAAAAGATGCATGCGCATGCTTAAAACGCGTTTTGGCACAAATCCATGTGCGGGTGCTAAAAAGAGCAGCATCGGCATGCTTTTCACGTCGTTTGGTAGAAATCCACACGCGCGTTCTGCCAAAAGCACCATTTGCATGCCTATCGTGTGGTTTTGCAGAAAACTGCGTCTACCAAAAGATACATGCGCATGCTTAAAACGCGTTTTGGCACAAATCCATGTGCGGATGTTAAAAAGAGCAGCATCGGCATGCTTTTCACGTCGTTTGGTAGAAATCCACGCGCGCGTTCTGCCAAAAGCACCATTTGCATGCATATCGTGTGGTTTTGCAGAAAACTGCGTCCGCGTCTACCAAAAGATGCATGTGCATGCTAAAAACGCGTTTTGGCACAAATCCATGTGCGGATGTTAAAAAGAGCAGCATCGGCATGCTTTTCACGTCGTTTGGTAGAAATCCACGCGCGCGTTCTGCCAAAAGCACCATTTGCATGCATATCGTGTGGTTTTGCAGAAAACTGCGTCCGCGTCTACCAAAAGATGCATGCGCATGCTTAAAACGCGTTTTGGCACAAATCCATGTGCGGGTGCTAAAAAGAGCAGCATCGGCATGCTTTTCACGTCGTTTGGTAGAAATCCACACGCGCGTTCTGCCAAAAGCACCATTTGCATGCCTATCGTGTGGTTTTGCAGAAAACTGCGTCCGCGTCTACCAAAAGATGCATGCGCATGCTTAAAACGCGCTTTGGCACAAATCCATGTGCGGGTGCTAAAAAGAGCAGCATCGGCATGCTTTTCACGTCGTTTGGTAGAAATCCACACGCGCGTTCTGCCAAAAGCACCATTTGCATGCATATCGTGTGGTTTTGCAGAAAACTGCGTCCGCGTCTACCAAAAGATGCATGCGCATGCTTAAAACGCGTTTTGGCACAAATCCATGTGCGGGTGCTAAAAAGAGCAGCATCGGCATGCTTTTCACGTCGTTTGGTAGAAATCCACACGTGTTCTGCCAAAAGCACCATTTGCATGCATATCGTGTGGTTTTGCAGAAAACTGCGTCCGCGTCTACCAAAAGATGCATGTGCATGCTAAAAACGCGTTTTGGCACAAATCCATGTGCGGGTGCTAAAAAGAGCAGCATCGGCATGCTTTTCACGTCGTTTGGTAGAAATCCACGCGCGCGTTCTGCCAAAAGCACCATTTGCATGCCTATCGTGTGGTTTTGCAGAAAACTGCGTCCGCGTCTACCAAAAGATGCATGCGCATGCTTAAAACGCGTTTTGGCACAAATCCATGTGCGGATGTTAAAAAGAGCAGCATCGGCATGCTTTTCACGTCGTTTGGTAGAAATCCACGCGCGCGTTCTGCCAAAAGCACCATTTGCATGCATATCGTGTGGTTTTGCAGAAAACTGCGTCCGCGTCTACCAAAAGATGCATGCGCATGCTTAAAACGCGTTTTGGCACAAATCCATGTGCGGGTGCTAAAAAGAGCAGCATCGGCATGCTTTTCACGTCGTTTGGTAGAAATCCACACGCGCGTTCTGCCAAAAGCACCATTTGCATGCCTATCGTGTGGTTTTGCAGAAAACTGCGTCCGCGTCTACCAAAAGATGCATGCGCATGCTTAAAACGCGCTTTGGCACAAATCCATGTGCGGATGTTAAAAAGAGCAGCATCGGCATGCTTTTCACGTCGTTTGGTAGAAATCCACGCGCGCGTTCTGCCAAAAGCACCATTTGCATGCATATCGTGTGGTTTTGCAGAAAACTGCGTCCGCGTCTACCAAAAGATGCATGCGCATGCTTAAAACGCGTTTTGGCACAAATCCATGTGCGGGTGCTAAAAAGAGCAGCATCGGCATGCTTTTCACGTCGTTTGGTAGAAATCCACGCGCGCGTTCTGCCAAAAGCACCATTTGCATGCATATCGTGTGGTTTTGCAGAAAACTGCGTCCGCGTCTACCAAAAGATGCATGCGCATGCTTAAAACGCGTTTTGGCACAAATCCATGTGCGGGTGCTAAAAAGAGCAGCATCGGCATGCTTTTCACGTCGTTTGGTAGAAATCCACACGCGCGTTCTGCCAAAAGCACCATTTGCATGCCTATCGTGTGGTTTTGCAGAAAACTGCGTCCGCGTCTACCAAAAGATGCATGCGCATGCTTAAAACGCGCTTTGGCACAAATCCATGTGCGGATGTTAAAAAGAGCAGCATCGGCATGCTTTTCACGTCGTTTGGTAGAAATCCACACGCGCGTTCTGCCAAAAGCACCATTTGCATGCATATCGTGTGGTTTTGCAGAAAACTGCGTCCGCGTCTACCAAAAGATGCATGCGCATGCTTAAAACGCGCTTTGGCACAAATCCATGTGCGGATGTTAAAAAGAGCAGCATCGGCATGCTTTTCACGTCGTTTGGTAGAAATCCACGCGCGCGTTCTGCCAAAAGCACCATTTGCATGCATATCGTGTGGTTTTGCAGAAAACTGCGTCCGCGTCTACCAAAAGATGCATGCGCATGCTTAAAACGCGTTTTGGCACAAATCCATGTGCGGGTGCTAAAAAGAGCAGCATCGGCATGCTTTTCACGTCGTTTGGTAGAAATCCACACGCGCGTTCTGCCAAAAGCACCATTTGCATGCATATCGTGTGGTTTTGCAGAAAACTGCGTCCGCGTCTACCAAAAGATGCATGCGCATGCTTAAAACGCGTTTTGGCACATATCCATGTGCGGGTGCTAAAAAGAGCAGCATCGGCATGCTTTTCACGTCGTTTGGTAGAAATCCACACGCGCGTTCTGCTAAAGCACCATTTGCATGCATATCGTGTGGTTTTGCAGAAAACTGCGTCCGCGTCTACCAAAAGATGCATGCGCATGCTTAAAACGCGCTTTGGCACAAATCCATGTGCGGGTGCTAAAAAGAGCAGCATCGGCATGCTTTTCACGTCGTTTGGTAGAAATCCACACGCGCGTTCTGCCAAAAGCACCATTTGCATGCCTATCGTGTGGTTTTGCAGAAAACTGCGTCCGCGTCTACCAAAACATGCATGCGCATGCTTAAAACGCGTTTTGGCACAAATCCATGTGCGGGTGCTAAAAAGAGCAGCATCGGCATGCTTTTCACGTCGTTTGGTAGAAATCCACACGCGCGTTCCGCCAAAAGCACCATTTGCATGCATATCGTGTGGTTTTGCAGAAAACTGCGTCCGCGTCTACCAAAAGATGCATGTGCATGCTAAAAACGCGTTTTGGCACAAATCCATGTGCGGGTGCTAAAAAGAGCAGCATCGGCATGCTTTTCACGTCGTTTGGTAGAAATCCATGCGCGCGTTCTGCCAAAAGCACCATTTGCATGCCTATCGTGTGGTTTTGCAGAAAACTGCGTCCGCGTCTACCAAAAGATGCATGCGCATGCTTAAAACGCGTTTTGGCACAAATCCATGTGCGGATGTTAAAAAGAGCAGCATCGGCATGCTTTTCACGTCGTTTGGTAGAAATCCACGCGCGCGTTCTGCCAAAAGCACCATTTGCATGCATATCGTGTGGTTTTGCAGAAAACTGCGTCCGCGTCTACCAAAAGATGCATGCGCATGCTTAAAACGCGTTTTGGCACAAATCCATGTGCGGGTGCTAAAAAGAGCAGCATCGGCATGCTTTTCACGTCGTTTGGTAGAAATCCACACGCGCGTTCTGCAAAAAGCACCATTTGCATGCCTATCGTGTGGTTTTGCAGAAAACTGCGTCCGCGTCTACCAAAAGATGCATGCGCATGCTTAAAACGCGCTTTGGCACAAATCCATGTGCGGATGTTAAAAAGAGCAGCATCGGCATGCTTTTCACGTCGTTTGGTAGAAATCCACACGCGCGTTCTGCCAAAAGCACCATTTGCATGCATATCGTGTGGTTTTGCAGAAAACTGCGTCCGCGTCTACCAAAGATGCATGTGCATGCTAAAAACGCGTTTTGGCACAAATCCATGTGCGGATGTTAAAAAGAGCAGCATCGGCATGCTTTTCACGTCGTTTGGTAGAAATCCACACGCGCGTTCTGCCAAAAGCACCATTTTCATGCATATCGTGTGGTTTTGCAGAAAACTGCGTCCGCGTCTACCAAAAGATGCATGCGCATGCTAAAAACGCGTTTTGGCACAAATCCATGTGCGGGTGCTAAAGAGAGCAGCATCGGCATGCTTTTCACGTCGTTTGGTAGAAATCCACGCGCGCGTTCTGCCAAAAGCACCATTTGCATGCCTATCGTGTGGTTTTGCAGAAAACTGCGTCCGCGTCTACCAAAAGATGCATGCGCATGCTTAAAACGCGTTTGGCACAAATCCATGTGCGGATGTTAAAAAGAGCAGCATCGGCATGCTTTTCACGTCGTTTGGTAGAAATCCACGCGCGCGTTCTGCCAAAAGCACCATTTGCATGCATATCGTGTGGTTTTGCAGAAAACTGCGTCCGCGTCTACCAAAAGATGCATGCGCATGCTTAAAACGCGTTTTGGCACAAATCCATGTGCGGATGTTAAAAAGAGCAGCATCGGCATGCTTTTCACGTCGTTTGGTAGAAATCCACACGCGCGTTCTGCCAAAAGCACCATTTTCATGCATATCGTGTGGTTTTGCAGAAAACTGCGTCCGCGTCTACCAAAAGATGCATGTGCATGCTAAAAACGCGTTTTGGCACAAATCCATGTGCGGGTGCTAAAAAGAGCAGCATCGGCATGCTTTTCACGTCGTTTGGTAGAAATCCACGCGCGCGTTCTGCCAAAAGCACCATTTGCATGCCTATCGTGTGGTTTTGCAGAAAACTGCGTCCGCGTCTACCAAAAGATGCATGCGCATGCTTAAAACGCGTTTTGGCACAAATCCATGTGCGGATGTTAAAAAGAGCAGCATCGGCATGCTTTTCACGTCGTTTGGTAGAAATCCACGCGCGCGTTCTGCCAAAAGCACCATTTGCATGCATATCGTGTGGTTTTGCAGAAAACTGCGTCCGCGTCTACCAAAAGATGCATGCGCATGCTTAAAACGCGTTTTGGCACAAATCCATGTGCGGGTGCTAAAAAGAGCAGCATCGGCATGCTTTTCACGTCGTTTGGTAGAAATCCACACGCGCGTTCTGCCAAAAGCACCATTTGCATGCCTATCGTGTGGTTTTGCAGAAAACTGCGTCCGCGTCTACCAAAAGATGCATGCGCATGCTTAAAACGCGCTTTGGCACAAATCCATGTGCGCATGTTAAAAGAGCAGCATCGGCATGCTTTTCACGTCGTTTGGTAGAAATCCACGCGCGCGTTCTGCCAAAAGCACCATTTGCATGCATATCGTGTGGTTTTGCAGAAAACTGCGTCCGCGTCTACCAAAAGATGCATGCGCATGCTTAAAACGCGTTTTGGCACAAATCCATGTGCGGGTGCTAAAAAGAGCAGCATCGGCATGCTTTTCACGTCGTTTGGTAGAAATCCACACGCGCGTTCTGCCAAAAGCACCATTTGCATGCATATCGTGTGGTTTTGCAGAAAACTGCGTCCGCGTCTACCAAAAGATGCATGCGCATGCTTAAAACGCGCTTTGGCACAAATCCATGTGCGGGTGCTAAAAAGAGCAGCATCGGCATGCTTTTCACGTCGTTTGGTAGAAATCCACACGCGCGTTCTGCCAAAAGCACCATTTGCATGCCTATCGTGTGGTTTTGCAGAAAACTGCGTCCGCGTCTACCAAAAGATGCATGCGCATGCTTAAAACGCGTTTTGGCACAAATCCATGTGCGGGTGCTAAAAAGAGCAGCATCGGCATGCTTTTCACGTCGTTTGGTAGAAATCCACACGCGCGTTCTGCCAAAAGCACCATTTGCATGCATATCGTGTGGTTTTGCAGAAAACTGCGTCCGCGTCTACCAAAAGATGCATGTGCATGCTAAAAACGCGTTTTGGCACAAATCCATGTGCGGGTGCTAAAAAGAGCAGCATCGGCATGCTTTTCACGTCGTTTGGTAGAAATCCATGCGCGCGTTCTGCCAAAAGCACCATTTGCATGCCTATCGTGTGGTTTTGCAGAAAACTGCGTCCGCGTCTACCAAAAGATGCATGCGCATGCTTAAAACGCGTTTTGGCACAAATCCATGTGCGGATGTTAAAAAGAGCAGCATCGGCATGCTTTTCACGTCGTTTGGTAGAAATCCACGCGCGCGTTCTGCCAAAAGCACCATTTGCATGCATATCGTGTGGTTTTGCAGAAAACTGCGTCCGCGTCTACCAAAAGATGCATGCGCATGCTTAAAACGCGTTTTGGCACAAATCCATGTGCGGGTGCTAAAAAGAGCAGCATCGGCATGCTTTTCACGTCGTTTGGTAGAAATCCACACGCGCGTTCTGCAAAAAGCACCATTTGCATGCCTATCGTGTGGTTTTGCAGAAAACTGCGTCCGCGTCTACCAAAAGATGCATGCGCATGCTTAAAACGCGCTTTGGCACAAATCCATGTTCGGATGTTAAAAAGAGCAGCATCGGCATGCTTTTCACGTCGTTTGGTAGAAATCCACGCGCGCGTTCTGCCAAAAGCACCATTTGCATGCATATCGTGTGGTTTTGCAGAAAACTGCGTCCGCGTCTACCAAAAGATGCATGCGCATGCTTAAAACGCGTTTTGGCACAAATCCATGTGCGGGTGCTAAAAAGAGCAGCATCGGCATGCTTTTCACGTCGTTTGGTAGAAATCCACACGCGCGTTCTGCCAAAAGCACCATTTGCATGCCTATCGTGTGGTTTTGCAGAAAACTGCGTCCGCGTCTACCAAAAGATGCATGCGCATGCTTAAAACGCGCTTTGGCACAAATCCATGTGCGGATGTTAAAAAGAGCAGCATCGGCATGCTTTTCACGTCGTTTGGTAGAAATCCACACGCGCGTTCTGCCAAAGCACCATTTGCATGCATATCGTGTGGTTTTGCAGAAAACTGCGTCCGCGTCTACCAAAAGATGCTGCGCATGCTAAAAACGCGTTTTGGCACAAATCCATGTGCGGATGTTAAAAAGAGCAGCATCGGCATGCTTTTCACGTCGTTTGGTAGAAATCCACACGCGCGTTCTGCCAAAAGCACCATTTGCATGCATATCGTGTGGTTTTGCAGAAAACTGCGTCCGCGTCTACCAAAAGATGCATGTGCATGCTAAAACGCGTTTTGGCACAAATCCATGTGCGGATGTTAAAAAGAGCAGCATCGGCATGCTTTTCACGTCGTTTGGTAGAAATCCACACGCGCGTTCTGCCAAAAGCACCATTTGCATGCATATCGTGTGGTTTTGCAGAAAACTGCGTCCGCGTCTACCAAAAGATGCATGTGCATGCTAAAAACGCGTTTTGGCACAAATCCATGTGCGGATGTTAAAAGAGCAGCATCGGCATGCTTTTCACGTCGTTTGGTAGAAATCCACACGCGCGTTCTGCCAAAAGCACCATTTGCATGCATATCGTGTGGTTTTGCAGAAAACTGCGTCCGCGTCTACCAAAAGATGCATGTGCATGCTAAAAACGCGTTTTGGCACAAATCCATGTGCGGATGTTAAAAAGAGCAGCATCGGCATGCTTTTCACGTCGTTTGGTAGAAATCCACACGCGCGTTCTGCCAAAAGCACCATTTGCATGCATATCGTGTGGTTTTGCAGAAAACTGCGTCCGCGTCTACCAAAAGATGCATGTGCATGCTAAAAACGCGTTTTGGCACAAATCCATGTGCGGATGTTAAAAGAGCAGCATCGGCATGCTTTTCACGTCGTTTGGTAGAAATCCACGCGCGCGTTCTGCCAAAAGCACCATTTGCATGCATATCGTGTGGTTTTGCAGAAAACTGCGTCCGCGTCTACCAAAAGATGCATGCGCATGCTTAAAACGCGTTTTGGCACAAATCCATGTGCGGTGCTAAAAAGAGCAGCATCGGCATGCTTTTCACGTCGTTTGGTAGAAATCCACACGCGCGTTCTGCCAAAAGCACCGTTTGCATGCCTATCGTGTGGTTTTGCAGAAAACTGCGTCCGCGTCTACCAAAAGATGCATGCGCATGCTTAAAACGCGCTTTGGCACAAATCCATGTGCGGGTGCTAAAAAGAGCAGCATCGGCATGCTTTTCACGTCGTTTGGTAGAAATCCACACGCGCGTTCTGCCAAAAGCACCATTTGCATGCATATCGTGTGGTTTTGCAGAAAACTGCGTCCGCGTCTACCAAAAGATGCATGTGCATGCTAAAAACGCGTTTTGGCACAAATCCATGTGCGGGTGCTAAAAAGAGCAGCATCGGCATGCTTTTCACGTCGTTTGGTAGAAATCCACACGCGCGTTCTGCCAAAAGCACCATTTGCATTCCTATCGTGTGGTTTTGCAGAAAACTGCGTCCGCGTCTACCAAAAGATGCATGCACATGCTTAAAACGCGCTTTGGCACAAATCCATGTGCGGATGTTAAAAAGAGCAGCATCGGCATGCTTTTCACGTCGTTTGGTAGAAATCCACACGCGCGTTCTGCCAAAAGCACCATTTGCATGCCTATCGTGTGGTTTTGCAGAAAACTGCGTCCGCGTCTACCAAAAGATGCATGCGCATGCTTAAAACGCGTTTTGGCACAAATCCATGTGCGGGTGCTAAAAAGAGCAGCATCGGCATGCTTTTCACTTCGTTTGGTAGAAATCCACGCGCGCGTTCTGCCAAAAGCACCATTTGCATGCATATCGTGTGGTTTTGCAGAAAACTGCGTCCGCGTCTACCAAAAGATGCATGCGCATGCTTAAAACGCGCTTTGGCACAAATCCATGTGCGGATGTTAAAAAGAGCAGCATCGGCATGCTTTTCACGTCGTTTGGTAGAAATCCACGCGCGCGTTCTGCCAAAAGCACCATTTGCATGCATATCGTGTGGTTTTGCAGAAAACTGCGTCCGCGTCTACCAAAAGATGCATGCGCATGCTTAAAACGCGTTTTGGCACAAATCCATGTGCGGGTGCTAAAAAGAGCAGCATCGGCATGCTTTTCACGTCGTTTGGTAGAAATCCACACGCGCGTTCTGCAAAAAGCACCATTTGCATGCCTATCGTGTGGTTTTGCAGAAAACTGCGTCCGCGTCTACCAAAAGATGCATGCGCATGCTTAAAACGCGCTTTGGCACAAATCCATGTTCGGATGTTAAAAAGAGCAGCATCGGCATGCTTTTCACGTCGTTTGGTAGAAATCCACGCGCGCGTTCTGCCAAAGCACCATTTGCATGCATATCGTGTGGTTTTGCAGAAAACTGCGTCCGCGTCTACCAAAAGATGCATGCGCATGCTTAAAACGCGTTTTGGCACAAATCCATGTGCGGGTGCTAAAAAGAGCAGCATCGGCATGCTTTTCACGTCGTTTGGTAGAAATCCACACGCGCGTTCTGCCAAAAGCACCATTTGCATGCCTATCGTGTGGTTTTGCAGAAAACTGCGTCCGCGTCTACCAAAAGATGCATGCGCATGCTTAAAACGCGCTTTGGCACAAATCCATGTGCGGATGTTAAAAAGAGCAGCATCGGCATGCTTTTCACGTCGTTTGGTAGAAATCCACACGCGCGTTCTGCCAAAAGCACCATTTGCATGCATATCGTGTGGTTTTGCAGAAAACTGCGTCCGCGTCTACCAAAAGATGCATGCGCATGCTAAAAACGCGTTTTGGCACAAATCCTTGTGCGGATGTTAAAAAGAGCAGCATCGGCATGCTTTTCA
>NW_027460584.1:0-54239 GCF_050947875.1 Dermacentor variabilis | reverse complement strand
GCGTTTTAAGCATGCGCATGCATCTTTTGGTAGACGCGGACGCAGTTTTCTGCAAAACCACACGATAGGCATGCAAATGGTGCTTTTGGCAGAACGCGCGTGTGGATTTCTACCAAACGACGTGGAAAAGCATGCGGATGCTGCTCTTTTTAGCACCCGCACATGGATTTGTGCAAAAACGCGTTTTAAGCATGCGCATGCATCTTTTGGTAGACGCGGACGCAGTTTTCTGCAAAACCACACGATAGGCATGCAAATGGTGCTTTTGGCAGAACGCGCGTGTGGATTTCTACCAAACGACGTGAAAAGCATGCCGATGCTGCTCTTTTTAGCACCCGCACATGGATTTGTGCCAAAGCGCGTTTTAAGCATGCGCATGCATCTTTTGGTAGACGCGGACGCAGGTTTTCTGCAATACCACACGATACGCATGCAAATGGTGCTTTTGGCAGAACGCGCGTGTGGATTTCTACCAAACGACGTGAAAAGCATGCCGATTGCTGCTCTTTTTAGCACCCGCACATGGATTTGTGCCAAAAACGCGTTTTAAGCATGCGCATGCATCTTTTGGTAGACGCGGACGCAGTTTTCTGCAAAACCACACGATATGCATGCAAATGGTGCTTTTGGCAGAACGCGCGCGTGGATTTCTACCAAACGACGTGAAAAGCATGCCGATGCTGCTCTTTTTAACATCCGCACATGGATTTGTGCCAAAGCGCGTTTTAAGCATGCGCATGCATCTTTTGGTAGACGCGGACGCAGTTTTCTGCAAAACCACACGATAGGCATGCAAATGGTGCTTTTGGCAGAACGCGCGTGTGGATTTCTACCAAACGACGTGAAAAGCATGCCGATGCTGCTCTTTTTAGCACCCGCACATGGATTTGTGCCAAAACGCGTTTTAAGCATGCGCATGCATCTTTTGGTAGACGCGGACGCAGTTTTCTGCAAAACCACACGATATGCATGCAAATGGTGCTTTTGGCAGAACGCGCGCGTGGATTTCTACCAAACGACGTGAAAAGCATGCCGATGCTGCTCTTTTTAACATCCGCACATGGATTTGTGCCAAAACGCGTTTTAAGCATGCGCATGCATCTTTTGGTAGACGCGGACGCAGTTTTCTGCAAAACCACACGATAGGCATGCAAATGGTGCTTTTGGCAGAACGCGCGTGTGGATTTCTACCAAACGACGTGAAAAAGCATGCGGATGCTGCTCTTTTTAGCACCCGCACATGGATTTGTGCAAAAACGCGTTTTAAGCATGCGCATGCATCTTTTGGTAGACGCGGACGCAGTTTTCTGCAAAACCACACGATATGCATGCAAATGGTGCTTTTGGCAGAACGCGCGCGTGGGATTTCTACCAAACGACGTGAAAAGCATGCCGATGCTGCTCTTTTTAACATCCGCACATGGATTTGTGCCAAAACGCGTTTTAAGCATGCGCATGCATCTTTTGGTAGACGCGGACGCAGTTTTCTGCAAAACCACACGATAGGCATGCAAATGGTGCTTTTGGCAGAACGCGCGCATGGATTTCTACCAAACGACGTGAAAAGCATGCCGATGCTGCTCTTTTTAGCACCCGCACATGGATTTGTGCCAAAACGCGTTTTTAGCATGCACATGCATCTTTTGGTAGACGCGGACGCAGTTTTCTGCAAAACCACACGATATGCATGCAAATGGTGCTTTTGGCAGAACGCGCGTGTGGATTTCTACCAAACGACGTGAAAAGCATGCCGATGCTGCTCTTTTTAGCACCCGCACATGGATTTGTGCCAAAACGCGTTTTAAGCATGCGCATGCATCTTTTGGTAGACGCGGACGCAGTTTTCTGCAAAACCACACGATAGGCATGCAAATGGTGCTTTTGGCAGAACGCGCGTGTGGATTTCTACCAAACGACGTGAAAAGCATGCCGATGCTGCTCTTTTTAGCACCCGCACATGGATTTGTGCCAAAGCGCGTTTTAAGCATGCGCATGCATCTTTTGGTAGACGCGGACGCAGTTTTCTGCAAAACCACACGATATGCATGCAAATGGTGCTTTTGGCAGAACGCGCGTGTGGATTTCTACCAAACGACGTGAAAAGCGTGCCGATGCTGCTCTTTTTAGCACCCGCACATGGATTTGTGCCAAAACGCGTTTTAAGCATGCGCATGCATCTTTTGGTTAGACGCGGACGCAGTTTTCTGCAAAACCACACGATATGCATGCAAATGGTGCTTTTGGCAGAACGCGCGCGTGGATTTCTACCAAACGACGTGAAAAGCATGCCGATGCTGCTCTTTTTAACATCCGCACATGGATTTGTGCCAAAGCGCGTTTTAAGCATGCGCATGCATCTTTTGGTAGACGCGGACGCAGTTTTCTGCAAAACCACACGATAGGCATGCAAATGGTGCTTTTGGCAGAACGCGCGTGTGGATTTCTACCAAACGACGTGAAAAGCATGCCGATGCTGCTCTTTTTAGCACCCGCACATGGATTTGTGCCAAAACGCGTTTTAAGCATGCGCATGCATCTTTTGGTAGACGCGGACGCAGTTTTCTGCAAAACCACACGATATGCATGCAAATGGTGCTTTTGGCAGAACGCGCGCGTGGATTTCTACCAAACGACGTGAAAAGCATGCCGATGCTGCTCTTTTTAACATCCGCACATGGATTTGTGCCAAAACGCGTTTTAACCATGCGCATGCATCTTTTGGTAGACGCGGACGCAGTTTTCTGCAAAACCACACGATATGCATGCAAATGGTGCTTTTGGCAGAACGCGCGCGTGGATTTCTACCAAACGACGTGAAAAGCATGCCGATGCTGCTCTTTTTTACATCCGCACATGGATTTGTGCCAAAGCGCGTTTTAAGCATGTGCATGCATCTTTTGGTAGACGCGGACGCAGTTTTCTGCAAAACCACACGATAGGAATGCAAATGGTGCTTTTGGCAGAACGCGCGTGTGGATTTCTACCAAACGACGTGAAAAGCATGCCGATGCTGCTCTTTTTAGCACCCGCACATGGATTTGTGCCAAAACGCGTTTTTAGCATGCACATGCATCTTTTGGTAGACGCGGACGCAGTTTTCTGCAAAACCACACGATATGCATGCAAATGGTGCTTTTGGCAGAACGCGCGTGTGGATTTCTACCAAACGACGTGAAAAGCATGCCGATGCTGCTCTTTTTAGCACCCGCACATGGATTTGTGCCAAAGCGCGTTTTAAGCATGCGCATGCATCTTTTGGTAGACGCGGACGCAGTTTTCTGCAAAACCACACGATAGGCATGCAAATGGTGCTTTTGGCAGAACGCGCGTGTGGATTTCTACCAAACGACGTGAAAAGCATGCCGATGCTGCTCTTTTTAGCACCCGCACATGGATTTGTGCCAAAACGCGTTTTAAGCATGCGCATGCATCTTTTGGTTGACGCGGACGCAGTTTTCTGCAAAACCACACGATATGCATGCAAATGGTGCTTTTGGCAGAACGCGCGCGTGGATTTCTACCAAACGACGTGAAAAGCATGCCGATGCTGCTCTTTTTAACATCCGCACATGGATTTGTGCCAAAACGCGTTTTTAGCATGCACATGCATCTTTTGGTAGACGCGGACGCAGTTTTCTGCAAAACCACACGATATGCATGCAAATGGTGCTTTTGGCAGAACGCGCGTGTGGATTTCTACCAAACGACGTGAAAAGCATGCCGATGCTGCTCTTTTTAGCACCCGCACATGGATTTGTGCCAAAGCGCGTTTTAAGCATGCGCATGCATCTTTTGGTAGACGCGGACGCAGTTTTCTGCAAAACCACACGATAGGCATGCAAATGGTGCTTTTGGCAGAACGCGCGTGTGGATTTCTACCAAACGACGTGAAAAGCATGCCGATGCTGCTCTTTTTAGCACCCGCACATGGATTTGTGCCAAAACGCGTTTTAAGCATGCGCATGCATCTTTTGGTAGACGCGGACGCAGTTTTCTGCAAAACCACACGATATGCATGCAAATGGTGCTTTTGGCAGAACGCGCGCGTGGATTTCTACCAAACGACGTGAAAAGCATGCCGATGCTGCTCTTTTTAACATCCGCACATGGATTTGTGCCAAAACGCGTTTTTAGCATGCACATGCATCTTTTGGTAGACGCGGACGCAGTTTTCTGCAAAACCACACGATATGCATGCAAATGGTGCTTTTGGCAGAACGCGCGTGTGGATTTCTACCAAACGACGTGAAAAGCATGCCGATGCTGCTCTTTTTAACATCCGCACATGGATTTGTGCCAAAACGCGTTTTTAGCATGCACATGCATCTTTTGGTAGACGCGGACGCAGTTTTCTGCAAAACCACACGATATGCATGCAAATGGTGCTTTTGGCAGAACGCGCGTGTGGATTTCTACCAAACGACGTGAAAAGCATGCCGATGCTGCTCTTTTTAACATCCGCACATGGATTTGTGCCAAAACGCGTTTTTAGCATGCACATGCATCTTTTGGAAGACGCGGACGCAGTTTTCTGCAAAACCACACGATATGCATGCAAATGGTGCTTTTGGCAGAACGCGCGTGTGGATTTCTACCAAACGACGTGAAAAGCATGCCGATGCTGCTCTTTTTAACATCCGCACATGGATTTGTGCCAAAGCGCGTTTTAAGCATGCGCATGCATCTTTTGGTAGACGCGGACGCAGTTTTCTGCAAAACCACACGATAGGCATGCAAATGGTGCTTTTGGCAGAACGCGCGTGTGGATTTCTACCAAACGACGTGAAAAGCATGCCGATGCTGCTCTTTTTAGCACCCGCACATGGATTTGTGCCAAAACGCGTTTTAAGCATGCGCATGCATCTTTTGGTAGACGCGGACGCAGTTTTCTGCAAAACCACACGATATGCATGCAAATGGTGCTTTTGGCAGAACGCGCGCGTGGATTTCTACCAAACGACGTGAAAAGCATGCCGATGCTGCTCTTTTTAACATCCGCACATGGATTTGTGCCAAAACGCGTTTTAAGCATGCGCATGCATCTTTTGGTAGACGCGGACGCAGTTTTCTGCAAAACCACACGATAGGCATGCAAATGGTGCTTTTGGCAGAACGCGCGCATGGATTTCTACCAAACGACGTGAAAAGCATGCCGATGCTGCTCTTTTTAGCACCCGCACATGGATTTGTGCCAAAACGCGTTTTTAGCATGCACATGCATCTTTTGGTAGACGCGGACGCAGTTTTCTGCAAAACCACACGATATGCATGCAAATGGTGCTTTTGGCAGAACGCGCGTGTGGATTTCTACCAAACGACGTGAAAAGCATGCCGATGCTGCTCTTTTTAGCACCCGCACATGGATTTGTGCCAAAACGCGTTTTAAGCATGCGCATGCATCTTTTGGTAGACGCGGACGCAGTTTTCTGCAAAACCACACGATAGGCATGCAAATGGGTGCTTTTGGCAGAACGCGCGTGTGGATTTCTACCAAACGACGTGAAAAGCATGCCGATGCTGCTCTTTTTAGCACCCGCACATGGATTTGTGCCAAAGCGCGTTTTAAGCATGCGCATGCATCTTTTGGTAGACGCGGACGCAGTTTTCTGCAAAACCACACGATATGCATGCAAATGGTGCTTTTGGCAGAACGCGCGTGTGGATTTCTACCAAACGACGTGAAAAGCATGCCGATGCTGCTCTTTTTAGCACCCGCACATGGATTTGTGCCAAAACGCGTTTTTAAGCATGCGCATGCATCTTTTGGTAGACGCGGACGCAGTTTTCTGCAAAACCACACGATATGCATGCAAATGGTGCTTTTGGCAGAACGCGCGCGTGGATTTCTACCAAACGACGTGAAAAGCATGCCGATGCTGCTCTTTTTAACATCCGCACATGGATTTGTGCCAAAGCGCGTTTTAAGCATGCGCATGCATCTTTTGGTAGACGCGGACGCAGTTTTCTGCAAAACCACACGATAGGCATGCAAATGGTGCTTTTGGCAGAACGCGCGTGTGGATTTCTACCAAACGACGTGAAAAGCATGCCGATGCTGCTCTTTTTAGCACCCGCACATGGATTTGTGCCAAAACGCGTTTTAAGCATGCGCATGCATCTTTTGGTAGACGCGGACGCAGTTTTCTGCAAAACCACACGATATGCATGCAAATGGTGCTTTTGGCAGAACGCGCGCGTGGATTTCTACCAAACGACGTGAAAAGCATGCCGATGCTGCTCTTTTTAACATCCGCACATGGATTTGTGCCAAAACGCGTTTTAAGCATGCGCATGCATCTTTTGGTAGACGCGGACGCAGTTTTCTGCAAAACCACACGATAGGCATGCAAATGGTGCTTTTGGCAGAACGCGCGTGTGGATTTCTACCAAACGACGTGAAAAGCATGCCGATGCTGCTCTTTTTAGCACCCGCACATGGATTTGTGCAAAAGCGCGTTTTAAGCATGCGCATGCATCTTTTGGTAGACGCGGACGCAGTTTTCTGCAAAACCACACGATAGGCATGCAAATGGTGCTTTTGGCAGAACGCGCGTGTGGATTTCTACCAAACGACGTGAAAAGCATGCCGATGCTGCTCTTTTTAGCACCCCGCACATGGATTTGTGCCAAAGCGCGTTTTAAGCATGCGCATGCATCTTTTGGTAGACGCGGACGCAGTTTTCTGCAAAACCACACGATACGCATGCAAATGGTGCTTTTGGCAGAACGCGCGTGTGGATTTCTACCAAACGACGTGAAAAGCATGCCGATGCTGCTCTTTTTAGCACCCGCACATGGATTTGTGCCAAAACGCGTTTTAAGCATGCGCATGCATCTTTTGGTAGACGCGGACGCAGTTTTCTGCAAAACCACACGATATGCATGCAAATGGTGCTTTTGGCAGAACGCGCGCGTGGATTTCTACCAAACGACGTGAAAAGCATGCCGATGCTGCTCTTTTTAACATCCGCACATGGATTTGTGCCAAAGCGCGTTTTAAGCATGCGCATGCATCTTTTGGTAGACGCGGACGCAGTTTTCTGCAAAACCACACGATAGGCATGCAAATGGTGCTTTTGGCAGAACGCGCGTGTGGATTTCTACCCAAACGACGTGAAAAGCATGCCGATGCTGCTCTTTTTAGCACCCGCACATGGATTTGTGCCAAAACGCGTTTTAAGCATGCGCATGCATCTTTGGTAGACGCGGACGCAGTTTTCTGCAAAACCACACGATATGCATGCAAATGGTGCTTTTGGCAGAACGCGCGCGTGGATTTCTCCCCAAACGACGTGAAAAGCATGCCGATGCTGCTCTTTTTAATATCCGCACATGGATTTGTGCCAAAACGCGTTTTAAGCATGCGCATGCATCTTTTGGTAGACGCGGACGCAGTTTTCTGCAAAACCACACGATAGGCATGCAAATGGTGCTTTTGGCAGAACGCGCGCGTGGATTTCTACCAAACGACGTGAAAAGCATGCCGATGCTGCTCTTTTTAGCACCCGCACATGGATTTGTGCCAAAACGCGTTTTAAGCATGCGCATGCATCTTTTGGTAGACGCGGACGCAGTTTTCTGCAAAACCACACGATATGCATGCAAATGGTGCTTTTGGCAGAACGCGCGCGTGGATTTCTACCAAACGACGTGAAAAGCATGCCGATGCTGCTCTTTTTAACATCCGCACATGGATTTGTGCCAAAGCGCGTTTTAAGCATGCGCATGCATCTTTTGGTAGACGCGGACGCAGTTTTCTGCAAAACCACACGATAGGCATGCAAATGGTGCTTTTGGCAGAACGCGCGTGTGGATTTCTACCAAACGACGTGAAAAGCATGCCGATGCTGCTCTTTTTAGCACCCGCACATGGATTTGTGCCAAAACGCGTTTTAACCATGCGCATGCATCTTTTGGTAGACGCGGACGCAGTTTTCTGCAAAACCACACGATATGCATGCAAATGGTGCTTTTGGCAGAACGCGCGCGTGGAATTTCTACCAAACGACGTGAAAAGCATGCCGATGCTGCTCTTTTTTACATCCGCACATGGATTTGTGCCAAAGCGCGTTTTAAGCATGTGCATGCATCTTTTGGTAGACGCGGACGCAGTTTTCTGCAAAACCACACGATAGGAATGCAAATGGTGCTTTTGGCAGAACGCGCGTGTGGATTTCTACCAAACGACGTGAAAAGCATGCCGATGCTGCTCTTTTTAGCACCCGCACATGGATTTGTGCCAAAACGCGTTTTTAGCATGCACATGCATCTTTTGGTAGACGCGGACGCAGTTTTCTGCAAAACCACACGATATGCATGCAAATGGTGCTTTTGGCAGAACGCGCGTGTGGATTTCTACCAAACGACGTGAAAAGCATGCCGATGCTGCTCTTTTTAGCACCCGCACATGGATTTGTGCCAAAGAGCGTTTTAAGCATGCGCATGCATCTTTTGGTAGACGCGGACGCAGTTTTCTGCAAAACCACACGATAGGCATGCAAATGGTGCTTTTGGCAGAACGCGCGTGTTGGATTTCTACCAAACGACGTGAAAAGCATGCCGATGCTGCTCTTTTTAGCACCCGCACATGGATTTGTGCCAAAACGCGTTTTAAGCATGCGCATGCATCTTTTGGTAGACGCGGACGCAGTTTTCTGCAAAACCACACGATATGCATGCAAATGGTGCTTTTGGCAGAACGCGCGCGTGGATTTCTACCAAACGACGTGAAAAGCATGCCGATGCTGCTCTTTTTAACATCCGCACATGGATTTGTGCCAAAACGCGTTTTTAGCATGCACATGCATCTTTTGGTAGACGCGGACGCAGTTTTCTGCAAAACCACACGATATGCATGCAAATGGTGCTTTTGGCAGAACGCGCGTGTGGATTTCTACCAAACGACGTGAAAAGCATGCCGATGCTGCTCTTTTTAACATCCGCACATGGATTTGTGCCAAAACGCGTTTTTAGCATGCACATGCATCTTTTGGTAGACGCGGACGCAGTTTTCTGCAAAACCACACGATATGCATGCAAATGGTGCTTTTGGCAGAACGCGCGTGTGGATTTCTACCAAACGACGTGAAAAGCATGCCGATGCTGCTCTTTTTAACATCCGCACATGGATTTGTGCCAAAACGCGTTTTTAGCATGCACATGCATCTTTTGGAAGACGCGGACGCAGTTTTCTGCAAAACCACACGATATGCATGCAAATGGTGCTTTTGGCAGAACGCGCGTGTGGATTTCTACCAAACGACGTGAAAAGCATGCCGATGCTGCTCTTTTTAACATCCGCACATGGATTTGTGCCAAAGCGCGTTTTAAGCATGCGCATGCATCTTTTGGTAGACGCGGACGCAGTTTTCTGCAAAACCACACGATAATCATGCAAATGGTGCTTTTGGCAGAACGCGCCTGTGGATTTCTACCAAACGACGTGAAAAGCATGCCGATGCTGCTCTTTTTAGCACCCGCACATGGATTTGTGCCAAAACGCGTTTTAAGCATGCGCATGCATCTTTTGGTAGACGCGGACGCAGTTTTCTGCAAAACCACACGATATGCATGCAAATGGTGCTTTTGGCAGAACGCGCGCGTGGATTTCTACCAAACGACGTGAAAAGCATGCCGATGCTGCTCTTTTTAACATCCGCACATGGATTTGGCCAAAGCGCGTTTTAAGCATGCGCATGCATCTTTTGGTAGACGCGGACGCAGTTTTCTGCAAAACCACACGATAGGCATGCAAATGGTGCTTTTTGCAGAACGCGCGTGTGGATTTCTACCAAACGACGTGAAAAGCATGCCGATGCTGCTCTTTTTAGCACCCGCACATGGATTTGTGCCAAAACGCGTTTTAAGCATGCGCATGCATCTTTTGGTAGACGCGGACGCAGTTTTCTGCAAAACCACACGATATGCATGCAAATGGTGCTTTTGGCAGAACGCGCGCGTGGATTTCTACCAAACGACGTGAAAAGCATGCCGATGCTGCTCTTTTTAACATCCGCACATGGATTTGTGCCAAAACGCGTTTTAAGCATGCGCATGCATCTTTTGGTAGACGCGGACGCAGTTTTCTGCAAAACCACACGATAGGCATGCAAATGGTGCTTTTGGCAGAACGCGCGCATGGATTTCTACCAAACGACGTGAAAAGCATGCCGATGCTGCTCTTTTTAGCACCCGCACATGGATTTGTGCCAAAACGCGTTTTTAGCATGCACATGCATCTTTTGGTAGACGCGGACGCAGTTTTCTGCAAAACCACACGATATGCATGCAAATGGTGCTTTTGGCAGAACGCGCGTGTGGATTTCTACCAAACGACGTGAAAAGCATGCCGATGCTGCTCTTTTTAGCACCCGCACATGGATTTGTGCCAAAGCGCGTTTTAAGCATGCGCATGCATCTTTTGGTAGACGCGGACGCAGTTTTCTGCAAAACCACACGATATGCATGCAAATGGTGCTTTTGGCAGAACGCGCGTGTGGATTTCTACCAAACGACGTGAAAAGCATGCCGATGCTGCTCTTTTTAGCACCCGCACATGGATTTGTGCCAAAACGCGTTTTAAGCATGCGCATGCATCTTTTGGTAGACGCGGACGCAGTTTTCTGCAAAACCACACGATATGCATGCAAATGGTGCTTTTGGCAGAACGCGCGCGTGGATTTCTACCAAACGACGTGAAAAGCATGCCGATGCTGCTCTTTTTAACATCCGCACATGGATTTGTGCCAAAGCGCGTTTTAAGCATGCGCATGCATCTTTTGGTAGACGCGGACGCAGTTTTCTGCAAAACCACACGATAGGCATGCAAATGGTGCTTTTGGCAGAACGCGCGTGTGGATTTCTACCAAACGACGTGAAAAGCATGCCGATGCTGCTCTTTTTAGCACCCGCACATGGATTTGTGCCAAAACGCGTTTTAAGCATGCGCATGCATCTTTTGGTAGACGCGGACGCAGTTTTCTGCAAAACCACACGATATGCATGCAAATGGTGCTTTTGGCAGAACGCGCGCGTGGATTTCTACCAAACGACGTGAAAAGCATGCCGATGCTGCTCTTTTTAACATCCGCACATGGATTTGTGCCAAAACGCGTTTTTAAGCATGCGCATGCATCTTTTGGTAGACGCGGACGCAGTTTTCTGCAAAACCACACGATAGGCATGCAAATGGTGCTTTTGGCAGAACGCGCGTGTGGATTTCTACCAAACGACGTGAAAAGCATGCCGATGCTGCTCTTTTTAGCACCCGCACATGGATTTGTGCCAAAACGCGTTTTAAGCATGCGCATGCATCTTTTGGTAGACGCGGACGCAGTTTTCTTCAAAACCACACGATAGGCATGCAAATGGTGCTTTTGGCAGAACGCGCGTGTGGATTTCTACCAAACGACGTGAAAAGCATGCCGATGCTGCTCTTTTTAGCACCCGCACATGGATTTGTGCCAAAGCGCGTTTTAAACATGCGCATGCATCTTTTGGTAGACGCGGACGCAGTTTTCTGCAAAACCACACGATACGCATGCAAATGGTGCTTTTGGCAGAACGCGCGTGTGGATTTCTACCAAACGACGTGAAAAGCATGCCGATGCTGCTCTTTTTAGCACCCGCACATGGATTTGTGCCAAAACGCGTTTTAAGCATGCGCATGCATCTTTTGGTAGACGCGGACGCAGTTTTCTGCAAAACCACACGATATGCATGCAAATGGTGCTTTTGGCAGAACGCGCGCGTGGATTTCTACCAAACGACGTGAAAAGCATGCCGATGCTGCTCTTTTTAACATCCGCACATGGATTTGTGCCAAAGCGCGTTTTAAGCATGCGCATGCATCTTTTGGTAGACGCGGACGCAGTTTTCTGCAAAACCACACGATAGGCATGCAAATGGTGCTTTTGGCAGAACGCGCGTGTGGATTTCTACCAAACGACGTGAAAAGCATGCCGATGCTGCTCTTTTTAGCACCCGCACATGGATTTGTGCCAAAACGCGTTTTAAGCATGCGCATGCATCTTTTGGTAGACGCGGACGCAGTTTTCTGCAAAACCACACGATATGCATGCAAATGGTGCTTTTGGCAGAACGCGCGCGTGGATTTCTCCCCAAACGACGTGAAAAGCATGCCGATGCTGCTCTTTTTAATATCCGCACATGGATTTGTGCCAAAACGCGTTTTAAGCATGCGCATGCATCTTTTGGTAGACGCGGACGCAGTTTTCTGCAAAACCACACGATAGGCATGCAAATGGTGCTTTTGGCAGAACGCGCGCGTGGATTTCTACCAAACGACGTGAAAAGCATGCCGATGCTGCTCTTTTTAGCACCCGCACATGGATTTGTGCCAAAACGCGTTTTAAGCATGCGCATGCATCTTTTGGTAGACGCGGACGCAGTTTTCTGCAAAACCACACGATATGCATGCAAATGGTGCTTTTGGCAGAACGCGCGCGTGGATTTCTACCAAACGACGTGAAAAGCATGCCGATGCTGCTCTTTTTAACATCCGCACATGGATTTGTGCCAAAGCGCGTTTTAAGCATGCGCATGCATCTTTTGGTAGACGCGGACGCAGTTTTCTGCAAAACCACACGATAGGCATGCAAATGGTGCTTTTGGCAGAACGCGCGTGTGGATTTCTACCAAACGACGTGAAAAGCATGCCGATGCTGCTCTTTTTAGCACCCGCACATGGATTTGTGCCAAAACGCGTTTTAAGCATGCGCATGCATCTTTTGGTAGACGCGGACGCAGTTTTCTGCAAAACCACACGATATGCATGCAAATGGTGCTTTTGGCAGAACGCGCGCGTGGATTTCTACCAAACGACGTGAAAAGCATGCCGATGCTGCTCTTTTTAACATCCGCACATGGATTTGTGCCAAAGCGCGTTTTAAGCATGTGCATGCATCTTTTGGTAGACGCGGACGCAGTTTTCTGCAAAACCACACGATAGGAATGCAAATGGTGCTTTTGGCAGAACGCGCGTGTGGATTTCTACCAAACGACGTGAAAAGCATGCCGATGCTGCTCTTTTTAGCACCCGCACATGGATTTGTGCCAAAACGCGTTTTTAGCATGCACATGCATCTTTTGGTAGACGGGGACGCAGTTTTCTGCAAAACCACACGATATGCATGCAAATGGTGCTTTTGGCAGAACGCGCGTGTGGATTTCTACCAAACGACGTGAAAAGCATGCCGATGCTGCTCTTTTTAGCACCCGCACATGGATTTGTGCCAAAGCGCGTTTTAAGCATGCGCATGCATCTTTTGGTAGACGCGGACGCAGTTTTCTGCAAAACCACACGATAGGCATGCAAATGGTGCTTTTGGCAGAACGCGCGTGTGGATTTCTACCAAACGACGTGAAAAGCATGCGGATGCTGCTCTTTTTAGCACCCGCACATGGATTTGTGCCAAAACGCGTTTTAAGCATGCGCATGCATCTTTTGGTAGACGCGGACGCAGTTTTCTGCAAAACCACACGATATGCATGCAAATGGTGCTTTTGGCAGAACGCGCGCGTGGATTTCTACCAAACGACGTGAAAAGCATGCCGATGCTGCTCTTTTTAACATCCGCACATGGATTTGTGCCAAAACGCGTTTTTAGCATGCACATGCATCTTTTGGTAGACGCGGACGCAGTTTTCTGCAAAACCACACGATATGCATGCAAATGGTGCTTTTGGCAGAACGCGCGTGTGGATTTCTACCAAACGACGTGAAAAGCATGCCGATGCTGCTCTTTTTAACATCCGCACATGGATTTGTGCCAAAACGCGTTTTTAGCATGCACATGCATCTTTTGGTAGACGCGGACGCAGTTTTCTGCAAAACCACACGATATGCATGCAAATGGTGCTTTTGGCAGAACGCGCGTGTGGATTTCTACCAAACGACGTGAAAAGCATGCCGATGCTGCTCTTTTTAACATCCGCACATGGATTTGTGCCAAAACGCGTTTTTAGCATGCACATGCATCTTTTGGAAGACGCGGACGCAGTTTTCTGCAAAACCACACGATATGCATGCAAATGGTGCTTTTGGCAGAACGCGCGTGTGGATTTCTACCAAACGACGTGAAAAGCATGCCGATGCTGCTCTTTTTAACATCCGCACATGGATTTGTGCCAAAGCGCGTTTTAAGCATGCGCATGCATCTTTTGGTAGACGCGGACGCAGTTTTCTGCAAAACCACACGATAATCATGCAAATGGTGCTTTTGGCAGAACGCGCCTGTGGATTTCTACCAAACGACGTGAAAAGCATGCCGATGCTGCTCTTTTTAGCACCCGCACATGGATTTGTGCCAAAACGCGTTTTAAGCATGCGCATGCATCTTTTGGTAGACGCGGACGCAGTTTTCTGCAAAACCACACGATATGCATGCAAATGGTGCTTTTGGCAGAACGCGCGCGTGGATTTCTACCAAACGACGTGAAAAGCATGCCGATGCTGCTCTTTTTAACATCCGCACATGGATTTGTGCCAAAGCGCGTTTTAAGCATGCGCATGCATCTTTTGGTAGACGCGGACGCAGTTTTCTGCAAAACCACACGATAGGCATGCAAATGGTGCTTTTTGCAGAACGCGCGTGTGGATTTCTACCAAACGACGTGAAAAGCATGCCGATGCTGCTCTTTTTAGCACCCGCACATGGATTTGTGCCAAAACGCGTTTTAAGCATGCGCATGCATCTTTTGGCAGACGCGGACGCAGTTTTCTGCAAAACCACACGATATGCATGCAAATGGTGCTTTTGGCAGAACGCGCGCGTGGATTTCTACCAAACGACGTGAAAAGCATGCCGATGCTGCTCTTTTTAACATCCGCACATGGATTTGTGCCAAAACGCGTTTTAAGCATGCGCATGCATCTTTTGGTAGACGCGGAGGCAGTTTTCTGCAAAACCACACGATAGGCATGCAAATGGTGCTTTTGGCAGAACGCGCGCATGGATTTCTACCAAACGACGTGAAAAGCATGCCGATGCTGCTCTTTTTAGCACCCGTACATGGATTTGTGCCAAAACGCGTTTTTAGCATGCACATGCATCTTTTGGTAGACGCGGACGCAGTTTTCTGCAAAACCACACGATATGCATGCAAATGGTGCTTTTGGCAGAACGCGCGTGTGGATTTCTACCAAACGACGTGAAAAGCATGCCGATGCTGCTCTTTTTAGCACCCGCACATGGATTTGTGCCAAAACGCGTTTTAAGCATGCGCATGCATCTTTTGGTAGACGCGGACGCAGTTTTCTGCAAAACCACACGATAGGCATGCAAATGGTGCTTTTGGCAGAACGCGCGTGTGGATTTCTACCAAACGACGTGAAAAGCATGCCGATGCTGCTCTTTTTAGCACCCGCACATGGATTTGTGCCAAAGCGCGTTTTAAGCATGCGCATGCATCTTTTGGTAGACGCGGACGCAGTTTTCTGCAAAACCACACGATATGCATGCAAATGGTGCTTTTGGCAGAACGCGCGTGTGGATTTCTACCAAACGACGTGAAAAGCATGCCGATGCTGCTCTTTTTAGCACCCGCACATGGATTTGTGCCAAAACGCGTTTTAAGCATGCGCATGCATCTTTTGGTAGACGCGGACGCAGTTTTCTGCAAAACCACACGATATGCATGCAAATGGTGCTTTTGGCAGAACGCGCGCGTGGATTTCTACCAAACGACGTGAAAAGCATGCCGATGCTGCTCTTTTTAACATCCGCACATGGATTTGTGCCAAAGCGCGTTTTAAGCATGCGCATGCATCTTTTGGTAGACGCGGACGCAGTTTTCTGCAAAACCACACGATAGGCATGCAAATGGTGCTTTTGGCAGAACGCGCGTGTGGATTTCTACCAAACGACGTGAAAAGCATGCCGATGCTGCTCTTTTTAGCACCCGCACATGGATTTGTGCCAAAACGCGTTTTAAGCATGCGCATGCATGTTTTGGTAGACGCGGACGCAGTTTTCTGCAAAACCACACGATATGCATGCAAATGGTGCTTTTGGCAGAACGCGCGCGTGGATTTCTACCAAACGACGTGAAAAGCATGCCGATGCTGCTCTTTTTAACATCCGCACATGGATTTGTGCCAAAACGCGTTTTAAGCATGCGCATGCATCTTTTGGTAGACGCGGACGCAGTTTTCTGCAAAACCACACGATAGGCATGCAAATGGTGCTTTTGGCAGAACGCGCGTGTGGATTTCTACCAAACGACGTGAAAAGCATGCCGATGCTGCTCTTTTTAGCACCCGCACATGGATTTGTGCCAAAACGCGTTTTAAGCATGCGCATGCATCTTTTGGTAGACGCGGACGCAGTTTTCTGCAAAACCACACGATAGGCATGCAAATGGTGCTTTTGGCAGAACGCGCGTGTGGATTTCTACCAAACGACGTGAAAAGCATGCCGATGCTGCTCTTTTTAGCACCCGCACATGGATTTGTGCCAAAGCGCGTTTTAAGCATGCGCATGCATCTTTTGGTAGACGCGGACGCAGTTTTCTGCAAAACCACACGATATGCATGCAAATGGTGCTTTTGGCAGAACGCGCGTGTGGATTTCTACCAAACGACGTGAAAAGCATGCCGATGCTGCTCTTTTTAGCACCCGCACATGGATTTGTGCCAAAACGCGTTTTAAGCATGCGCATGCATCTTTTGGTAGACGCGGACGCAGTTTTCTGCAAAACCACACGATATGCATGCAAATGGTGCTTTTGGCAGAACGCGCGCGTGGATTTCTACCAAACGACGTGAAAAGCATGCCGATGCTGCTCTTTTTAACATCCGCACATGGATTTGTGCCAAAGCGCGTTTTAAGCATGCGCATGCATCTTTTGGTAGACGCGGACGCAGTTTTCTGCAAAACCACACGATAGGCATGCAAATGGTGCTTTTGGCAGAACGCGCGTGTGGATTTCTACCAAACGACGTGAAAAGCATGCCGATGCTGCTCTTTTTAGCACCCGCACATGGATTTGTGCCAAAACGCATTTTAAGCATGCGCATGCATCTTTTGGTAGACGCGGACGCAGTTTTCTGCAAAACCACACGATATGCATGCAAATGGTGCTTTTGGCAGAACGCGCGCGTGGATTTCTACCAAACGACGTGAAAAGCATGCCGATGCTGCTCTTTTTAACATCCGCACATGGATTTGTGCCAAAACGCGTTTTAAGCATGCGCATGCATCTTTTGGTAGACGCGGACGCAGTTTTCTGCAAAACCACACGATAGGCATGCAAATGGTGCTTTTGGCAGAACGCGCGCGTGGATTTCTACCAAACGACGTGAAAAGCATGCCGATGCTGCTCTTTTTAGCACCCGCACATGGATTTGTGCCAAAACGCGTTTTTAGCATGCACATGCATCTTTTGGTAGACGCGGACGCAGTTTTCTGCAAAACCACACGATATGCATGAAAATGGTGCTTTTGGCAGAACGCGCGTGTGGATTTCTACCAAACGACGTGAAAAGCATGCCGATGCTGCTCTTTTTAACATCCGCACA
Source organism: Dermacentor variabilis (assembly GCF_050947875.1). NCBI lineage: Eukaryota > Metazoa > Arthropoda > Arachnida > Ixodida > Ixodidae > Dermacentor > Dermacentor variabilis. Next base: position 36,700 of record NW_027460584.1, on the reverse strand, counting down.
TGGATTTGTGCCAAAACGCGTTTTTAGCATGCACATGCATCTTTTGGTAGACGCGGACGCAGTTTTCTGCAAAACCACACGATATGCATGCAAATGGTGCTTTTGGCAGAACGCGCGTGTGGATTTCTACCAAACGACGTGAAAAGCATGCCGATGCTGCTCTTTTTAACATCCGCACATGGATTTGTGCCAAAGCGCGTTTTAAGCATGCGCATGCATCTTTTGGTAGACGCGGACGCAGTTTTCTGCAAAACCACACGATAGGCATGCAAATGGTGCTTTTGGCAGAACGCGCGTGTGGATTTCTACCAAACGACGTGAAAACATGCCGATGCTGCTCTTTTTAGCACCCGCACATGGATTTGTGCCAAAGCGCGTTTTAAGCATGCGCATGCATCTTTTGGTAGACGCGGACGCAGTTTTCTGCAAAACCACACGATATGCATGCAAATGGTGCTTTTGGCAGAACGCGCGTGTGGATTTCTACCAAACGACGTGAAAAGCATGCCGATGCTGCTCTTTTTAGCACCCGCACATGGATTTGTGCCAAAACGCGCTTTTAAGCATGCGCATGCATCTTTTGGTAGACGCGGACGCAGTTTTCTGCAAAACCACACGATATGCATGCAAATGGTGCTTTTGGCAGAACGCGCGTGTGGATTTCTACCAAACGACGTGAAAAGCATGCCGATGCTGCTCTTTTTAGCACCCGCACATGGATTTGTGCCAAAACGCGTTTTAAGCATGCGCATGCATCTTTTGGTAGACGCGGACGCAGTTTTCTGCAAAACCACACGATATGCATGCAAATGGTGCTTTTGGCAGAACGCGCGCGTGGATTTCTACCAAACGACGTGAAAAGCATGCCGATGCTGCTCTTTTTAACATCCGCACATGGATTTGTGCCAAAGCGCGTTTTAAGCATGCGCATGCATCTTTTGGTAGACGCGGACGCAGTTTTCTGCAAAACCACACGATAGGCATGCAAATGGTGCTTTTGGCAGAACGCGCGTGTGGATTTCTACCAAACGACGTGAAAAGCATGCCGATGCTGCTCTTTTTAGCACCCGCACATGGATTTGTGCCAAAACGCATTTTAAGCATGCGCATGCATCTTTTGGTAGACGCGGACGCAGTTTTCTGCAAAACCACACGATATGCATGCAAATGGTGCTTTTGGCAGAACGCGCGCGTGGATTTCTACCAAACGACGTGAAAAGCATGCCGATGCTGCTCTTTTTAACATCCGCACATGGATTTGTGCCAAAACGCGTTTTAAGCATGCGCATGCATCTTTTGGTAGACGCGGACGCAGTTTTCTGCAAAACCACACGATAGGCATGCAAATGGTGCTTTTGGCAGAACGCGCGCGTGGATTTCTACCAAACGACGTGAAAAGCATGCCGATGCTGCTCTTTTTAGCACCCGCACATGGATTTGTGCCAAAACGCGTTTTTAGCATGCACATGCATCTTTTGGTAGACGCGGACGCAGTTTTCTGCAAAACCACACGATATGCATGAAAATGGTGCTTTTGGCAGAACGCGCGTGTGGATTTCTACCAAACGACGTGAAAAGCATGCCGATGCTGCTCTTTTTAACATCCGCACATGGATTTGTGCCAAAACGCGTTTTTAGCATGCACATGCATCTTTTGGTAGACGCGGACGCAGTTTTCTGCAAAACCACACGATATGCATGCAAATGGTGCTTTTGGCAGAACGCGCGTGTGGATTTCTACCAAACGACGTGAAAAGCATGCCGATGCTGCTCTTTTTAACATCCGCACATGGATTTGTGCCAAAGCGCGTTTTAAGCATGCGCATGCATCTTTTGGTAGACGCGGACGCAGTTTTCTGCAAAACCACACGATATGCATGCAAATGGTGCTTTTGGCAGAACGCGCGCGTGGATTTCTACCAAACGACGTGAAAAGCATGCCGATGCTGCTCTTTTTAGCACCCGCACATGGATTTGTGCCAAAACGCGTTTTAAGCATGCGCATGCATCTTTTGGTAGACGCGGACGCAGTTTTCTGCAAAACCACACGATATGCATGCAAATGGTGCTTTTGGCAGAACGCGCGCGTGGATTTCTACCAAACGACGTGAAAAGCATGCCGATGCTGCTCTTTTTAGCACCCGCACATGGATTTGTGCCAAAACGCGTTTTAAGCATGCGCATGCATCTTTTGGTAGACGCGGACGCAGTTTTCTGCAAAACCACACGATAGGCATGCAAATGGTGCTTTTGGCAGAACGCGCGCGTGGATTTCTACCAAACGACGTGAAAAGCATGCCGATGCTGCTCTTTTTAGCACCCGCACATGGATTTGTGCCAAAACGCGTTTTAAGCATGCGCATGCATCTTTTGGTAGACGCGGACGCAGTTTTCTGCAAAACCACACGATATGCATGCAAATGGTGCTTTTGGCAGAACGCGCGCGTGGATTTCTACCAAACGACGTGAAAAGCATGCCGATGCTGCTCTTTTTAACATCCGCACATGGATTTGTGCCAAAGCGCGTTTTAAGCATGCGCATGCATCTTTTGGTAGACGCGGACGCAGTTTTCTGCAAAACCACACGATAGGCATGCAAATGGTGCTTTTGGCAGAACGCGCGTGTGGATTTCTACCAAACGACGTGAAAAGCATGCCGATGCTGCTCTTTTTAGCACCCGCACATGGATTTGTGCCAAAACGCGTTTTAAGCATGCGCATGCATCTTTTGGTAGACGTGGACGCAGTTTTCTGCAAAACCACACGATATGCATGCAAATGGTGCTTTTGGCAGAACGCGCGCGTGGATTTCTACCAAACGACGTGAAAAGCATGCCGATGCTGCTCTTTTTAACATCCGTACATGGATTTGTGCCAAAGCGCGTTTTAAGCATGTGCATGCATCTTTTGGTAGACGCGGACGCAGTTTTCTGCAAAACCACACGATAGGAATGCAAATGGTGCTTTTGGCAGAACGCCCGTGTGGATTTCTACCAAACGACGTGAAAAGCATGCCGATGCTGCTCTTTTTAGCACCCGCACATGGATTTGTGCCAAAACGCGTTTTTAGCATGCACATGCATCTTTTGGTAGACGCGGACGCAGTTTTCTGCAAAACCACACGATATGCATGCAAATGGTGCTTTTGGCAGAACGCGCGTGTGGATTTCTATCAAACGACGTGAAAAGCATGCCGATGCTGCTCTTTTTAGCACCCGCACATGGATTTGTGCCAAAGCGCGTTTTAAGCATGCGCATGCATCTTTTGGTAGACGCGGACGCAGTTTTCTGCAAAACCACACGATAGGCATGCAAATGGTGCTTTTGGCAGAACGCGCGTGTGGATTTCTACCAAACGACGTGAAAAGCATGCCGATGCTGCTCTTTTTAGCACCCGCACATGGATTTGTGCCAAAACGCGTTTTAAGCATGCGCATGCATCTTTTGGTAGACGCGGACGCAGTTTTCTGCAAAACCACACGATATGCATGCAAATGGTGCTTTTGGCAGAACGCGCGCGTGGATTTCTACCAAACGACGTGAAAAGCATGCCGATGCTGCTCTTTTTAACATCCGCACATGGATTTGTGCCAAAACGCGTTTTTAGCATGCACATGCATCTTTTGGTAGACGCGGACGCAGTTTTCTGCAAAACCACACGATATGCATGCAAATGGTGCTTTTGGCAGAACGCGCGTGTGGATTTCTACCAAACGACGTGAAAAGCATGCCGATGCTGCTCTTTTTAACATCCGCACATGGATTTGTGCCAAAACGCGTTTTTAGCATGCACATGCATCTTTTGGTAGACGCGGACGCAGTTTTCTGCAAAACCACACGATATGCATGCAAATGGTGCTTTTGGCAGAACGCGCGTGTGGATTTCTACCAAACGACGTGAAAAGCATGCCGTTGCTGCTCTTTTTAACATCCGCACATGGATTTGTGCCAAAACGCGTTTTTAGCATGCACATGCATCTTTTGGTAGACGCGGACGCAGTTTTCTGCAAAACCACACGATATGCATGCAAATGGTGCTTTTGGCAGAACGCGCGTGTGGATTTCTACCAAACGACGTGAAAAGCATGCCGATGCTGCTCTTTTTAACATCCGCACATGGATTTGTGCCAAAGCGCGTTTTAAGCATGCGCATGCATCTTTTGGTAGACGCGGACGCAGTTTTCTGCAAAACCACACGATAGGCATGCAAATGGTGCTTTTGGCAGAACGCGCGTGTGGATTTCTACCAAACGACGTGAAAAGCATGCCGATGCTGCTCTTTTTAGCACCCGCACATGGATTTGTGCCAAAACGCGTTTTAAGCATGCGCATGCATCTTTTGGTAGACGCGGACGCAGTTTTCTGCAAAACCACACGATATGCATGCAAATGGTGCTTTTGGCAGAACGCGCGCGTGGATTTCTACCAAACGACGTGAAAAGCATGCCGATGCTGCTCTTTTTAACATCCGCAAATGGATTTGTGCCAAAGCGCGTTTTAAGCATGCGCATGCATCTTTTGGTAGACGCGGACGCAGTTTTCTGCAAAACCACACGATAGGCATGCAAATGGTGCTTTTTGCAGAACGCGCGTGTGGATTTCTACCAAACGACGTGAAAAGCATGCCGATGCTGCTCTTTTTAGCACCCGCACATGGATTTGTGCCAAAACGCGTTTTAAGCATGCGCATGCATCTTTTGGTAGACGCGGACGCAGTTTTCTGCAAAACCACACGATATGCATGCAAATGGTGCTTTTGGCAGAACGCGCGCGTGGATTTCTACCAAACGACGTGAAAAGCATGCCGATGCTGCTCTTTTTAACATCCGCACATGGATTTGTGCCAAAACGCGTTTTAAGCATGCGCATGCATCTTTTGGTAGACGCGGACGCAGTTTTCTGCAAAACCACACGATAGGCATGCAAATGGTGCTTTTGGCAGAACGCGCGCATGGATTTCTACCAAACGACGTGAAAAGCATGCCGATGCTGCTCTTTTTAGCACCCGCACATGGATTTGTGCCAAAACGCGTTTTTAGCATGCACATGCATCTTTTGGTAGACGCGGACGCAGTTTTCTGCAAAACCACACGATATGCATGCAAATGGTGCTTTTGGCAGAACGCGCGTGTGGATTTCTACCAAACGACGTGAAAAGCATGCCGATGCTGCTCTTTTTAGCACCCGCACATGGATTTGTGCCAAAACGCGTTTTAAGCATGCGCATGCATCTTTTGGTAGACGCGGACGCAGTTTTCTGCAAAACCACACGATAGGCATGCAAATGGTGCTTTTGGCAGAACGCGCGTGTGGATTTCTACCAAACGACGTGAAAAGCATGCCGATGCTGCTCTTTTTAGCACCCGCACATGGATTTGTGCCAAAGCGCGTTTTAAGCATGCGCATGCATCTTTTGGTAGACGCGGACGCAGTTTTCTGCAAAACCACACGATATGCATGCAAATGGTGCTTTTGGCAGAACGCGCGTGTGGATTTCTACCAAACGACGTGAAAAGCATGCCGATGCTGCTCTTTTTAGCACCCGCACATGGATTTGTGCCAAAACGCGTTTTAAGCATGCGCATGCATCTTTTGGTAGACGCGGACGCAGTTTTCTGCAAAACCACACGATATGCATGCAAATGGTGCTTTTGGCAGAACGCGCGTGTGGATTTCTACCAAACGACGTGAAAAGCATGCCGATGCTGCTCTTTTTAGCACCCGCACATGGATTTGTGCCAAAACGCGTTTTAAGCATGCGCATGCATCTTTTGGAAGACGCGGACGCAGTTTTCTGCAAAACCACACGATAGGCATGCAAATGGTGCTTTTGGCAGAACGCGCGTGTGGATTTCTACCAAACGACGTGAAAAGCATGCCGATGCTGCTCTTTTTAGCACCCGCACATGGATTTGTGCCAAAGCGCGTTTTAAGCATGCGCATGCATCTTTTGGTAGACGCGGACGCAGTTTTCTGCAAAACCACACGATATGCATGCAAATGGTGCTTTTGGCAGAACGCGCGTGTGGATTTCTACCAAACGACGTGAAAAGCATGCCGATGCTGCTCTTTTTAGCACCCGCACATGGATTTGTGCCAAAACGCGTTTTAAGCATGCGCATGCATCTTTTGGTAGACGCGGACGCAGTTTTCTGCAAAACCACACGATATGCATGCAAATGGTGCTTTTGGCAGAACGCGCGCGTGGATTTCTACCAAACGACGTGAAAAGCATGCCGATGCTGCTCTTTTTAACATCCGCACATGGATTTGTGCCAAAGCGCGTTTTAAGCATGCGCATGCATCTTTTGGTAGACGCGGACGCAGTTTTCTGCAAAACCACACGATAGGCATGCAAATGGTGCTTTTGGCAGAACGCGCGTGTGGATTTCTACCAAACGACGTGAAAAGCATGCCGATGCTGCTCTTTTTAGCACCCGCACATGGATTTGTGCCAAAACGCGTTTTAAGCATGCGCATGCATCTTTTGGTAGACGCGGACGCAGTTTTCTGCAAAACCACACGATATGCATGCAAATGGTGCTTTTGGCAGAACGCGCGCGTGGATTTCTACCAAACGACGTGAAAAGCATGCCGATGCTGCTCTTTTTAACATCCGCACATGGATTTGTGCCAAAACGCGTTTTAAGCATGCACATGCATCTTTTGGTAGACGCGGACGCAGTTTTCTGCAAAACCACACGATAGGCATGCAAATGGTGCTTTTGGCAGAACGCGCGCGTGGATTTCTACCAAACGACGTGAAAAGCATGCCGATGCTGCTCTTTTTAGCACCCGCACATGGATTTGTGCCAAAACGCGTTTTAAGCATGCGCATGCATCTTTTGGTAGACGCGGACGCAGTTTTCTGCAAAACCACATGATAGGCATGCAAATGGTGCTTTTGGCAGAACGCGCGCGTGGATTTCTACCAAACGACGTGAAAAGCATGCCGATGCTGCTCTTTTTAACATCCGCACATGGATTTGTGCCAAAACGCGTTTTAAGCATGCGCATGCATCTTTTGGTAGACGCGGACGCAGTTTTCTGCAAAACCACACGATAGGCATGCAAATGGTGCTTTTGGCAGAACGCGCGTGTGGATTTCTACCAAACGACGTGAAACGCATGCCGATGCTGCTCTTTTTAGCACCCGCACATGGATTTGTGCCAAAGCGCGTTTTAAGCATGCGCATGCATCTTTTGGTAGACGCGGACGCAGTTTTCTGCAAAACCACACGATAGGCATGCAAATGGTGCTTTTGGCAGAACGCGCGTGTGGATTTCTACCAAACGACGTGAAAAGCATGCCGATGCTGCTCTTTTTAGCACCCCCACATGGATTTGTGCCAAAACGCGTTTTAAGCATGCGCATGCATCTTTTGGTAGACGCGGACGCAGTTTTCTGCAAAACCACACGATATGCATGCAAATGGTGCTTTTGGCAGAACGCGCGCGTGGATTTCTACCAAACGACGTGAAAAGCATGCCGATGCTGCTCTTTTTAACATCCGCACATGGATTTGTGCCAAAGCGCGTTTTAAGCATGCGCATGCATCTTTTGGTAGACGCGGACGCAGTTTTCTGCAAAACCACACGATAGGCATGCAAATGGTGCTTTTGGCAGAACGCGCGTGTGGATTTCTACCAAACGACGTGAAAAGCATGCCGATGCTGCTCTTTTTAGCACCCGCACATGGATTTGTGCCAAAACACGTTTTAAGCATGCGCATGCATCTTTTGGTAGACGCGGACGCAGTTTTCTGCAAAACCACACGATATGCATGCAAATGGTGCTTTTGGCAGAACGCGCGCGTGGATTTCTACCAAACGACGTGAAAAGCATGCCGATGCTGCTCTTTTTAACATCCGCACATGGATTTGTGCCAAAGCGCGTTTTAAGCATGTGCATGCATCTTTTGGTAGACGCGGACGCAGTTTTCTGCAAAACCACACGATAGGAATGCAAATGGTGCTTTTGGCAGAACGCGCGCGTGGATTTCTACCAAACGACGTGAAAAGCATGCCGATGCTGCTCTTTTTAACATCCGCACATGGATTTGTGCCAAAACGCGTTTTAAGCATGCGCATGCATCTTTTGGTAGACGCGGACGCAGTTTTCTGCAAAACCACACGATAGGAATGCAAATGGTGCTTTTGGCAGAACGCGCGCATGGATTTCTACCAAACGACGTGAAAAGCATGCCGATGCTGCTCTTTTTAGCACCCGCACATGGATTTGTGCCAAAACGCGTTTTTAGCATGCACATGCATCTTTTGGTAGACGCGGACGCAGTTTTCTGCAAAACCACACGATATGCATGCAAATGGTGCTTTTGGCAGAACGCGCGTGTGGATTTCTACCAAACGACGTGAAAAGCATGCCGATGCTGCTCTTTTTAGCACCCGCACATGGATTTGTGCCAAAGCGCGTTTTAAGCATGCGCATGCATCTTTTGGTAGACGCGGACGCAGTTTTCTGCAAAACCACACGATAGGCATGCAAATGGTGCTTTTGGCAGAACGCGCGTGTGGATTTCTACCAAACGACGTGAAAAGCATGCCGATGCTGCTCTTTTTAGCACCCGCACATGGATTTGTGCCAAAACGCGTTTTAAGCATGCGCATGCATCTTTTGGTAGACGCGGACGCAGTTTTCTGCAAAACCACACGATATGCATGCAAATGGTGCTTTTGGCAGAACGCGCGCGTGGATTTCTACCAAACGACGTGAAAAGCATGCCGATGCTGCTCTTTTTAACATCCGCACATGGATTTGTGCCAAAGCGCGTTTTAAGCATGCGCATGCATCTTTTGGTAGACGCGGACGCAGTTTTCTGCAAAACCACACGATAGGCATGCAAATGGTGCTTTTGGCAGAACGCGCGTGTGGATTTCTACCAAACGACGTGAAAAGCATGCCGATGCTGCTCTTTTTAGCACCCGCACATGGATTTGTGCCAAAACGCGTTTTAAGCATGCGCATGCATCTTTTGGTAGACGCGGACGCAGTTTTCTTCAAAACCACACGATATGCATGCAAATGGTGCTTTTGGCAGAACGCGCGCGTGGATTTCTACCAAACGACGTGAAAAGCATGCCGATGCTGCTCTTTTTAACATCCGCACATGGATTTGTGCCAAAGCGCGTTTTAAGCATGTGCATGCATCTTTTGGTAGACGCGGACGCAGTTTTCTGCAAAACCACACGATAGGAATGCAAATGGTGCTTTTGGCAGAACGCGCGTGTGGATTTCTACCAAACGACGTGAAAAGCATGCCGATGCTGCTCTTTTTAACATCCGCACATGGATTTGTGCCAAAACGCGTTTTTAGCATGCACATGCATCTTTTGGTAGACGCGGACGCAGTTTTCTGCAAAACCACACGATATGCATGCAAATGGTGCTTTTGGCAGAACGCGCGTGTGGATTTCTACCAAACGACGTGAAAAGCATGCCGATGCTGCTCTTTTTCACATCCGCACATGGATTTGTGCCAAAACGCGTTTTTAGCATGCACATGCATCTTTTGGTAGACGCGGACGCAGTTTTCTGCAAAACCACACGATATGCACGCAAATGGTGCTTTTGGCAGAACGCGCGTGTGGATTTCTACCAAACGACGTGAAAAGCATGCCGATGCTGCTCTTTTTAACATCCGCACATGGATTTGTGCCAAAGCGCGTTTTAAGCATGCACATGCATCTTTTGGTAGACGCGGACGCAGTTTTCTGCAAAACCACACGATAGGCATGCAAATGGTGCTTTTTGCAGAACGCGCGTGTGGATTTCTACCAAACGACGTGAAAAGCATGCCGATGCTGCTCTTTTTAGCACCCGCACATGGATTTGTGCCAAAACGCGTTTTAAGCATGCGCATGCATCTTTTGGTAGACGCGGACGCAGTTTTCTGCAAAACCACACGATATGCATGCAAATGGTGCTTTTGGCAGAACGCGCGCGTGGATTTCTACCAAACGACGTGAAAAGCATGCCGATGCTGCTCTTTTTAACATCCGCACATGGATTTGTGCCAAAACGCGTTTTAAGCATGCGCATGCATCTTTTGGTAGACGCGGACGCAGTTTTCTGCAAAACCACACGATAGGCATGCAAATGGTGCTTTTGGCAGAACGCGCGCATGGATTTCTACCAAACGACGTGAAAAGCATGCCGATGCTGCTCTTTTTAGCACCCGCACATGGATTTGTGCCAAAACGCGTTTTTAGCATGCACATGCATCGTTTGGTAGACGCGGACGCAGTTTTCTGCAAAACCACACGATATGCATGCAAATGGTGCTTTTGGCAGAACGCGCGTGTGGATTTCTACCAAACGACGTGAAAAGCATGCCGATGCTGCTCTCTTTAGCACCCGCACATGGATTTGTGCCAAAACGCGTTTTAAGCATGCGCATGCATCTTTTGGTAGACGCGGACGCAGTTTTCTGCAAAACCACACGATAGGCATGCAAATGGTGCTTTTGGCAGAACGCGCGCGTGGATTTCTACCAAACGACGTGAAAAGCATGCCGATGCTGCTCTTTTTAGCACCCGCACATGGATTTGTGCCAAAACGCGTTTTAAGCATGCGCATGCATCTTTTGGTAGACGCGGACGCAGTTTTCTGCAAAACCACACGATAGGCATGCAAATGGTGCTTTTGGCAGAACGCGTGTGTGTATTTCTACCAAACGACGTGAAAAGCATGCCGATGCTGCTCTTTTTAACATCCGCACATGGATTTGTGCCAAAACGCGTTTTTAGCATGCACATGCATCTTTTGGTAGACGCGGACGCAGTTTTCTGCAAAACCACACGATAGGCATGCAAATGGTGCTTTTGGCAGAACGCGCGTGTGGATTTCTACCAAACGACGTGAAAAGCATGCCGATGCTGCTCTTTTTAGCACCCGCACATGGATTTGTGCCAAAACGCGTTTTAAGCATGCGCATGCATCTTTTGGTAGACGCGGACGCAGTTTTCTGCAAAACCACACGATATGCATGCAAATGGTGCTTTTGGCAGAACGCGCGCGTGGATTTCTACCAAACGACGTGAAAAGCATGCCGATGCTGCTCTTTTTAACATCCGCACATGGATTTGTGCCAAAACGCGTTTTAAGCATGCGCATGCATCTTTTGGTAGACGCGGACGCAGTTTTCTGCAAAACCACACGATAGGCATGCAAATGGTGCTTTTGGCAGAACGCGCGCGTGGATTTCTACCAAACGACGTGAAAAGCATGCCGATGCTGCTCTTTTTAGCACCCGCACATGGATTTGTGCCAAAACGCGTTTTTAGCAAGCACATGCATCTTTTGGTAGACGCGGACGCAGTTTTCTGCAAAACCACACGATATGCATGAAAATGGTGCTTTTGGCAGAACGCGCGTGTGGATTTCTACCAAACGACGTGAAAAGCATGCCGATGCTGCTCTTTTTAACATCCGCACATGGATTTGTGCCAAAACGCGTTTTAAGCATGCGCATGCATCTTTTGGTAGACGCGGACGCAGTTTTCTGCAAAACCACACGATAGGCATGCAAATGGTGCTTTTGGCAGAACGCGCGCATGGATTTCTACCAAACGACGTGAAAAGCATGCCGATGCTGCTCTTTTTAGCACCCGCACATGGATTTGTGCCAAAACGCGTTTTTAGCATGCACATGCATCTTTTGGTAGACGCGGACGCAGTTTTCTGCAAAACCACACGATATGCATGCAAATGGTGCTTTTGGCAGAACGCGCGTGTGGATTTCTACCAAACGACGTGAAAAGCATGCCGATGCTGCTCTTTTTAGCACCCGCACATGGATTTGTGCCAAAACGCGTTTTAAGCATGCGCATGCATCTTTTGGTAGACGCGGACGCAGTTTTCTGCAAAACCACACGATAGGCATGCAAATGGTGCTTTTGGCAGAACGCGTGTGTGGATTTCTACCAAACGACGTGAAAAGCATGCCGATGCTGCTCTTTTTAACATCCGCACATGGATTTGTGCCAAAACGCGTTTTTAGCATGCACATGCATCTTTTGGTAGACGCGGACGCAGTTTTCTGCAAAACCACACGATATGCATGCAAATGGTCCTTTTGGCAGAACGCGCGCGTGGATTTCTACCAAACGACGTGAAAAGCATGCCGATGCTGCTCTTTTTAACATCCGCACATGGATTTGTGCCAAAGCACGTTTTAAGCATGCGCATGCATCTTTTGGTAGACGCGGACGCAGTTTTCTGCAAAACCACACGATAGGCATGCAAATGGTGCTTTTGGCAGAACGCGCGTGTGGATTTCTACCAAACGACGTGAAAAGCATGCCGATGCTGCTCTTTTTAACATCCGCACATGGATTTGTGCCAAAACGCGTTTTAAGCATGCGCATGCATCTTTTGGTAGACGCGGACGCAGTTTTCTGCAAAACCACACGATATGCATGCAAATGGTGCTTTTGGCAGAACGCGCGCGTGGATTTCTACCAAACGACGTGAAAAGCATGCCGATGCTGCTCTTTTTAACATCCGCACATGGATTTGTGCCAAAACGCGTTTTAAGCATGCGCATGCATCTTTTGGTAGACGCGGACGCAGTTTTCTGCAAAACCACACGATAGGCATGCAAATGGTGCTTTTGGCAGAACGCGCGCGTGGATTTCTACCAAACGACGTGAAAAGCATGCCGATGCTGCTCTTTTTAGCACCCGCACATGGATTTGTGCCAAAGCGCGTTTTTAGCATGCACATGCATCTTTTGGTAGACGCGGACGCAGTTTTTTGCAAAACCACACGATATGCATGAAAATGGTGCTTTCGGCAGAACGCGCGTGTGGATTTCTACCAAACGACGTGAAAAGCATGCCGATGCTGCTCTTTTTAACATCCGCACATGGATTTGTGCCAAAACGCGTTTTTAGCATGCACATGCATCTTTTGGTAGACGCGGACGCAGTTTTCTGCAAAACCACACGATATGCATGCAAATGGTGCTTTTGGCAGAACGCGCGTGTGGATTTCTACCAAACGACGTGAAAAGCATGCCGATGCTGCTCTTTTTAACATCCGCACATGGATTTGTGCCAAAGCGCGTTTTAAGCATGCGCATGCATCTTTTGGTAGACGCGGACGCAGTTTTCTGCAAAACCACACGATAGGCATGCAAATGGTGCTTTTGGCAGAACGCGCGTGTGGATTTCTACCAAACGACGTGAAAAGCATGCCGATGCTGCTCTTTTTAGCACCCGCACATGGATTTGTGCCAAAACGCGTTTTTAGCATGCACATGCATCTTTTGGTAGACGCGGACGCAGTTTTCTGCAAAACCACACGATATGCATGCAAATGGTGCTTTTGGCAGAACGCGCGTGTGGATTTCTACCAAACGACGTGAAAAGCATGCCGATGCTGCTCTTTTTAACATCCGCACATGGATTTGTGCCAAAACACGTTTTTAGCATGCACATGCATCTTTTGGTAGACGCGGACGCAGTTTTCTGCAAAACCACACGATATGCATGCAAATGGTGCTTTTGGCAGAACGCGCGTGTGGATTTCTACCAAACGACGTGAAAAGCATGCCGATGCTGCTCTTTTTAGCACCCGCACATGGATTTGTGCCAAAACGCGTTTTAAGCATGCGCATGCATCTTTTGGTAGACGCGGACGCAGTTTTCTGCAAAACCACACGATATGCATGCAAATGGTGCTTTTGGCAGAACGCGCGCGTGGATTTCTACCAAACGACGTGAAAAGCATGCCGATGCTGCTCTTTTTAACATCCGCACATGGATTTGTGCCAAAACGCGTTTTAAGCATGCGCATGCATCTTTTGGTAGACGCGGACGCAGTTTTCTGCAAAACCACACGATAGGCATGCAAATGGTGCTTTTGGCAGAACGCGCGCATGGATTTCTACCAAACGACGTGAAAAGCATGCCGATGCTGCTCTTTTTAGCACCCGCACATGGATTTGTGCCAAAACGCGTTTTTAGCATGCACATGCATCTTTTGGTAGACGCGGACGCAGTTTTCTGCAAAACCACACGATATGCATGCAAATGGTGCTTTTGGCAGAACGCGCGTGTGGATTTCTACCAAACGACGTGAAAAGCATGCCGATGCTGCTCTTTTTAGCACCCGCACATGGATTTGTGCCAAAGCGCGTTTTAAGCATGCGCATGCATCTTTTGGTAGACGCGGACGCAGTTTTCTGCAAAACCACACGATAGGCATGCAAATGGTGCTTTTGGCAGTACTCGCGTGTGGATTTCTACCAAACGACGTGAAAAGCATGCCGATGCTGCTCTTTTTAGCACCCGCACATGGATTTGTGCCAAAACGCGTTTTAAGCATCCGCATGCATCTTTTGGTAGACGCGGACGCAGTTTTCTGCAAAACCACACGATATGCATGCAAATGGTGCTTTTGGCAGAACGCGCGCGTGGATTTCTACCAAACGACGTGAAAAGCATGCCGATGCTGCTCTTTTTAACATCCGCACATGGATTTGTGCCAAAGCGCGTTTTAAGCATGCGCATGCATCTTTTGGTAGACGCGGACGCAGTTTTCTGCAAAACCACACGATAGGCATGCAAATGGTGCTTTTGGCAGAACGCGCGTGTGGATTTCTACCAAACGACGTGAAAAGCATGCCGATGCTGCTCTTTTTAGCACCCGCACATGGATTTGTGCCAAAACACGTTTTAAGCATGCGCATGCATCTTTTGGTAGACGCGGACGCAGTTTTATGCAAAACCACACGATAGGAATGCAAATGGTGCTTTTGGCAGAACGCGCGCGTGGATTTCTACCAAACGACGTGAAAAGCATGCCGATGCTGCTCTTTTTAACATCCGCACATGGATTTGTGCCAAAACGCGTTTTAAGCATGCGCATGCATCTTTTGGTAGACGCGGACGCAGTTTTCTGCAAAACCACACGATAGGAATGCAAATGGTGCTTTTGGCAGAACGCGCGCATGGATTTCTACCAAACGACGTGAAAAGCATGCCGATGCTGCTCTTTTTAGCACCCGCACATGGATTTGTGCCAAAACGCGTTTTTAGCATGCACATGCATCTTTTGGTAGACGCGGACGCAGTTTTCTGCAAAACCACACGATATGCATGCAAATGGTGCTTTTGGCAGAACGCGCGTGTGGATTTCTACCAAACGACGTGAAAAGCATGCCGATGCTGCTCTTTTTAGCACCCGCACATGGATTTGTGCCAAAGCGCGTTTTAAGCATGCGCATGCATCTTTTGGTAGACGCGGACGCAGTTTTCTGCAAAACCACACGATAGGCATGCAAATGGTGCTTTTGGCAGAACGCGCGTGTGGATTTCTACCAAACGACGTGAAAAGCATGCCGATGCTGCTCTTTTTAGCACCCGCACATGGATTTGTGCCAAAACGCGTTTTAAGCATGCGCATGCATCTTTTGGTAGACGCGGACGCAGTTTTCTGCAAAACCACACGATATGCATGCAAATGGTGCTTTTGGCAGAACGCGCGCGTGGATTTCTACCAAACGACGTGAAAAGCATGCCGATGCTGCTCTTTTTAACATCCGCACATGGATTTGTGCCAAAGCGCGTTTTAAGCATGCGCATGCATCTTTTGGTAGACGCGGACGCAGTTTTCTGCAAAACCACACGATAGGCATGCAAATGGTGCTTTTGGCAGAACGCGCGTGTGGATTTCTACCAAACGACGTGAAAAGCATGCCGATGCTGCTCTTTTTAGCACCCGCACATGGATTTGTGCCAAAACGCGTTTTAAGCATGCGCATGCATCTTTTGGTAGACGCGGACGCAGTTTTCTGCAAAACCACACGATATGCATGCAAATGGTGCTTTTGGCAGAACGCGCGCGTGGATTTCTACCAAACGACGTGAAAAGCATGCCGATGCTGCTCTTTTTAACATCCGCACATGGATTTGTGCCAAAGCGCGTTTTAAGCATGTGCATGCATCTTTTGGTAGACGCGGACGCAGTTTTCTGCAAAACCACACGATAGGAATGCAAATGGTGCTTTTGGCAGAACGCGCGTGTGGATTTCTACCAAACGACGTGAAAAGCATGCCGATGCTGCTCTTTTTAACATCCGCACATGGATTTGTGCCAAAACGCGTTTTTAGCATGCACATGCATCTTTTGGTAGACGCGGACGCAGTTTTCTGCAAAACCACACGATATGCATGCAAATGGTGCTTTTGGCAGAACGCGCGTGTGGATTTCTACCAAACGACGTGAAAAGCATGCCGATGCTGCTCTTTTTAACATCCGCACATGGATTTGTGCCAAAACGCGTTTTTAGCATGCACATGCATCTTTTGGTAGACGCGGACGCAGTTTTCTGCAAAACCACACGATATGCATGCAAATGGTGCTTTTGGCAGAACGCGCGTGTGGATTTCTACCAAACGACGTGAAAAGCATGCCGATGCTGCTCTTTTTAACATCCGCACATGGATTTGTGCCAAAGCGCGTTTTAAGCATGCGCATGCATCTTTTGGTAGATAACGCGTTTTTAGCATGCGCATGCATCTTTTGGTAGACGCGGACGCAGTTTTCTGCAAAACCACACGATAGGCATGCAAATGGTGCTTATGGCAGAACGCGCGCGTGGATTTCTACCAAACGACGTGAAAAGCATGCCGATGCTGCTCTTTTTAACATCCGCACATGGATTTGTGCCAAAGCGCGTTTTAAGCATGCGCATGCATCTTTTGGTACGCGGACGCAGTTTTCTGCAAAACCACACGATATGCATGCAAATGGTGCTTTTGGCAGAACGCGCGCGTGGATTTCTACCAAACGACGTGAAAAGCATGCCGATGCTGCTCTTTTTAACATCCGCACATGGATTTGTGCCAAAACGCGTTTTTAGCATGCGCATGCATCTTTTGGTAGACGCGGACGCAGTTTTCTGCAAAACCACATGATAGGCATGCAAATGGTGCTTTTGGCAGAACGCGCGCGTGGATTTCTACCAAACAACGTGAAAAGCATGCCGATGCTGCTCTTTTTAGCACCCGCACATGGATTTGTGCCAAAACGCGTTTTTAGCATGCGCATGCATCTTTTGGTAGACGCGGACGCAGTTTTCTGCAAAACCACACGATAGGCATGCAAATGGTGCTTTTGGCAGAACGCGCGCGTGGATTTCTACCAAACAACGTGAAAAGCATGCCGATGCTGCTCTTTTTAACATCCGCACATGGATTTGTGCCAAAGCGCGTTTTAAGCATGCGCATGCATCTTTTGGTAGACGCGGACGCACTTTTCTGCAAAACCACACGATATGCATGCAAATGGTGCTTTTGGCAGAACGCGCGCGTGGATTTCTACCAAACGACGTGAAAAGCATGCCGATGCTGCTCTTTTTAACATCCGCACATGGATTTGTGCCAAAGCGCGTTTTAAGCATGCGCATGCATCTTTTGGTAGACGCGGACGCAGTTTTCTGCAAAACCACACGATATGCATGCAAATGGTGCTTTTGGCAGAACGCGCGCGTGGATTTCTACCAAACGACGTGAAAAGCATGCCGATGCTGCTCTTTTTAACATCCGCACATGGATTTGTGCCAAAACGCGTTTTTAGCATGCGCATGCATCTTTTGGTAGACGCGGACGCAGTTTTCTGCAAAACCACACGATATGCATGCAAATCGTGCTTTTGGCAGAACGCGCGCGTGGATTTCTACCAAACGACGTGAAAAGCATGCCGATGCTGCTCTTTTTAGCACCCGCACATGGATTTGTGCCAAAGCGCGTTTTAAACATGCGCATGCATCTTTTGGTAGACGCGGACGCAGTTTTCTGCAAAACCACACGATATGCATGCAAATGGTGCTTTTGGCAGAACGCGCGCGTGGATTTCTACCAAACGACGTGAAAAGCATGCCGATGCTGCTCTTTTTACCATCCGCACATGGATTTGTGCCAAAACGCGTTTTAAGCATGCGCATGCATCTTTTGGTAGACGCGGACGCAGTTTTCTGCAAAACCACACGATATGCATGCAAATCGTGCTTTTGGCAGAACGCGCGCGTGGATTTCTACCAAACGACGTGAAAAGCATGCCGATGCTGCTCTTTTTAGCATCCGCACATGAATTTGTGCCAAAGCGCGTTTTAAGCATGCGCATGCATCTTTTGGTAGACGCGGACGCAGTTTTCTGCAAAACCACACGATAGGCATGCAAATGGTGCTTTTGGCAGAACGCGCGCGTGGATTTCTACCAAACAACGTGAAAGGATGCCGATGCTGCTCTTTTTAGCACCCTCACATGGATTTGTGCCAAAACGCGTTTTAAGCATGCGCATGCATCTTTTGGTAGACGCGGACGCAGTTTTCTGCAAAACCACACGATATGCATGCAAATGGTGCTTTTGGCAGAACGCGAGCGTGGATTTCTACCAAACGACGTGAAAAGCATGCCGATGCTGCTCTTTTTAACATCCGCACATGGATTTGTGCCAAAACGCGTTTTTAGCATGCGCATGCATCTTTTGGTAGACGCGGACGCAGTTTTCTGCAAAACCACACGATATGCATGCAAATCGTGCTTTTGGCAGAACGCGCGCGTGGATTTCTACCAAACGACGTGAAAAGCATGCCGATGCTGCTCTTTTTAGCATCCGCACATGGATTTGTGCCAAAGCGCGTTTTAAGCATGCGCATGCATCTTTTGGTAGACGGGGACGCAGTTTTCTGCAAAACCACGCGATAGGCATGCAAATGGTGCTTTTGGCAGAACGCGCGCGTGGATTTCTACCAAACAACGTGAAAAGCATGCCGATGCTGCTCTTTTTAGCACCCGCACATGGATTTGTGCCAAAACGCGTTTTTAGCATGCGCATGCATCTTTTGGTAGACGCGGACGCAGTTTTCTGCAAAACCACACGATAGGCATACAAATGGTGCTTTTGGCAGAACGCGCGCGTGGATTTCTACCAAACAACGTGAAAAGCATGCCGATGCTGCTCTTTTTAACATCCGCACATGGATTTGTGCCAAAGCGCGTTTTAAGCATGCGCATGCATCTTTTGGTAGACGCGGACGCAGTTTTCTGCAAAACCACACGATATGCATGCAAATGGTGCTTTTGGCAGAACGCGCGCGTGGATTTCTACCAAACGACGTGAAAAGCATGCCGATGCTGCTCTTTTTAACATCCGCACATGGATTTGTGCCAAAGCGCGTTTTAAGCATGCGCATGCATCTATTGGTAGACGCGGACGCAGTTTTCTGCAAAACCCCACAATAGGCATGCAAATGGTGCTTTTGGCAGAACGCGCGTGTGGATTTCTACCAAACGACGTGAAAAGCATGCCGATGCTGCTCTTTTTAGCACCCGCACATGGATTTGTGCCAAAACGCGTTTTAAGCATGCGCATGCATCTTTTGGTAGACGCGGACGCAGTTTTCTGCAAAACCACACGATATGCATGCAAATGGTGCTTTTGGCAGAACGCGCGCGTGGATTTCTACCAAACGACGTGAAAAGCATGCCGATGCTGCTCTTTTTAACATCCGCACATGGATTTGTGCCAAAACGCGTTTTTAGCATGTGCATGCATCTTTTGGTAGACGCGGACGCAGTTTTCTGCAAAACCACACGATATGCATGCAAATCGTGCTTTTGGCAGAACGCGCGCGTGGATTTCTACCAAACGACGTGAAAAGCATGCCGATGCTGCTCTTTTTAGCATCCGCACATGGATTTGTACCAAAGCGCGTTTTAAGCATGCGCATGCATCTTTTGGTAGACGCGGACGCAGTTTTCTGCAAAACCACACGATAGGCATGCAAATGGTGCTTTTGGCAGAACGCGCGCGTGGATTTCTACCAAACAGTGTGAAAAGCATGCCGATGCTGCTCTTTTTACCATCCGCACATGGATTTGTGCCAAAGCGCGTTTTAAGCATGCGCATGCATCTTTTGGTAGACGCGGACGCAGTTTTCTGCAAAACCACACGATATGCATGCAAATGGTGCTTTTGGCAGAACGCGCGCGTGGATTTCTACCAAACGACGAGAAAAGCATGCCGATGCTGCTCTTTTTAACATCCGCACATGGATTTGTGCCAAAACGCGTTTTTAGCATTCGGATGCATCTTTTGGTAGACGCGGACGCAGTTTTCTGCAAAACCACATGATAGGCATGCAAATGGTGCTTTTGGCAGAACGCGAGCGTGGATTTCTACCAAACAACGTGAAAAGCATGCCGATGCTGCTCTTTTTAGCACCCGCACATGGATTTGTGCCAAAACGCGTTTTTAGCATGCGCATGCATCTTTTGGTAGACGCGGACGCAGTTTTCTGCAAAACCACACGATAGGCATGCAAATGGTGCTTTTGGCAGAACGCGCGCGTGGATTTCTACCAAACAACGTGAAAAGCATGCCGATGCTGCTCTTTTTAACATCCGCACATGGATTTGTGCCAAAGCGCGTTTTAAGCATGCGCATGCATCTTTTGGTAGACGCGGACGCAGTTTTCTGCAAAACCACACGATATGCATGCAAATGGTGCTTTTGGCAGAACGCGCGCGTGGATTTCTACCAAACGACGTGAAAAGCATGCCGATGCTGCTCTTTTTAACATCCGCACATAGATTTGTGCCAAAGCGCGTTTTAAGCATGCGCATGCATCTTTTGGTAGACGCGGACGCAGTTTTCTGCAAAACCACACAATAGGCATGCAAATGGTGCTTTTGGCAGAACGCGCGTGTGGATTTCTACCAAACGACGTGAAAAGCATGCCGATGCTGCTCTTTTTAGCACCCGCACATGGATTTGTGCCAAAACGGGTTTTAAGCATGCGCATGCATCTTTTGGTAGACGCGGACGCAGTTTTCTGCAAAACCACACGATATGCATGCAAATGGTGCTTTTGGCAAAACGCGCGCGTGGATTTCTACCAAACGACGTGAAAAGCATGCCGATGCTGCTCTTTTTAGCACCCGCACATGGATTTGTGCCAAAACGCGTTTTAAGCATGCGCATGCATCTTTTGGTAGACGCGGACGCAGTTTTCTGCAAAACCACACGATATGCATGCAAATGGTGCTTTTGGCAGAACGCGCGCGTGGATTTCTACCAAACGACGTGAAAAGCATGCCGATGCTGCTCTTTTTAACATCCGCACATGGATTTGTGCCAAAACGCGTTTCTAGCATGCGCATGCATCTTTTGGTAGACGCGGACGCAGTTTTCTGCAAAACCACACGATATGCATGCAAATCGTGCTTTTGGCAGAACGCGCGCGTGGATTTCTACCAAACGACGTGAAAAGCATGCCGATGCTGCTCTTTTTAGCACCCGCACATGGATTTGTGCCAAAACGCGTTTTAAGCATGCGCATGCATCTTTTGGTAGACGCGGACGCAGTTTTCTGCAAAACCACACGATAGGCATGCAAATGGTGCTTTTGGCAGAACGCGCGCGTGGATTTCTACCAAACGACGTGAAAAGCATGCCGATGCTGCTCTTTTTAGCACCCGCACATGGATTTGTGCCAAAGCGCGTTTTAAACATGCGCATGCATCTTTTGGTAGACGCGGACTCAGTTTTCTGCAAAACCACACGATATGCATGCAAATGGTGCTTTTGGCAGAACGCGCGCGTGGATTTCTACCAAACGACGTGAAAAGCATGCCGATGCTGCTCTTTTTACCATCCGCACATGGATTTGTGCCAAAACGCGTTTTTAGCATGCGCATGCATCTTTTGGTAGACGCGGACGCAGTTTTCTGCAAAACCACACGATATGCATGCAAATCGTGCTTTTGGCAGAACGCGCGCGTGGATTTCTACCAAACGACGTGAAAAGCATGCCGATGCTGCTCTTTTTAGCATCCGCACATGGATTTGTGCCAAAGCGCGTTTTAAGCATGCGCATGCATCTTTTGGTAGACGCGGACGCAGTTTTCTGCAAAACCACAAGATAGGCATGCAAATGGTGCTTTTGGCAGAACGCGCGCGTGGATTTCTACCAAACAACGTGAAAAGCATGCCGATGCTGCTCTTTTTAGCACCCGCACATGGATTTGTGCCAAAACGCGTTTTAAGCATGCGCATGCATCTTTTGGTAGACGCGGACGCAGTTTTCTGCAAAACCACACGATATGCATGCAAATGGTGCTTTTGGCAGAACGCGCGCGTGGATTTCTACCAAACGACGTGAAAAGCATGCCGATGCTGCTCTTTTTTAACATCCGCACATGGATTTGTGCCAAAACGCGTTTTTAGCATGCGCATGCATCTTTTGGTAGACGGGGACGCAGTTTTCTGCAAAACCACACGATATGCATGCAAATCGTGCTTTTGGCAGAACGCGCGCGTGGATTTCTACCAAACGACGTGAAAAGCATGCCGATGCTGCTCTTTTTAGCATCCGCACATGGATTTGTGCCAAAGCGCGTTTTAAGCATGCGCATGCATCTTTTGGTAGACGGGGACGCAGTTTTCTGCAAAACCACACGATAGGCATGCAAATGGTGCTTTTGGCAGAACGCGCGCGTGGATTTCTACCAAACAACGTGAAAAGCATGCCGATGCTGCTGTTTTTAGCACCCGCACATGGATTTGTGCCAAAACGCGTTTTTAGCATGCGCATGCATCTTTTGGTAGACGCGGACGCAGTTTTCTGCAAAACCACACGATAGGCATACAAATGGTGCTTTTGGCAGAACGCGCGCGTGGATTTCTACCAAACAACGTGAAAAGCATGCCGATGCTGCTCTTTTTAACACCCGCACATGGATTTGTGCCAAAGCGCGTTTTAAGCATGCGCATGCATCTTTTGGTAGACGCGGACGCAGTTTTCTGCAAAACCACACGATATGCATGCAAATGGTGCTTTTGGCCGAACGCGCGCGTGGATTTCTACCAAACGACTTGAAAAGCATGCCGATGCTGCTCTTTTTAGCACCCGCACATGGATTTGTGCCAAAACGCGTTTTTAGCATGCGCATGCATCTTTTGGTAGACGCGGACGCAGTTTTCTGCAAAACCACACGATATGCATGCAAATGGTGCTTTTTGCAGAACGCGCGCGTGGATTTCTACCAAACGACGTGAAAAGCATGCCGATGCTGCTCTTTTTAGCATCCGCACATGGATTTGTGCCAAAGCGCGTTTTAAGCATGCGCATGCATCTTTTGGTAGACGCGGACGCAGTTTTCTGCAAAACCACACGTTAGGCATGCAAATGGTGCTTTTGGCAGAACGCGCGCGTGGATTTCTACCAAACAATGTGAAAAGCATGCCGATGCTGCTCTTTTTAACATCCGCACATGGATTTGTGCCAAAGCGCGTTTTAAGCATGCGCATGCATCTTTTGGTAGACGCGGACGCAGTTTTCTGCAAAACCACACGATATGCATGCAAATGGTGCTTTTGGCAGAACGCGCGCGTGGATTTCTACCAAACAATGTGAAAAGCATGCCGATGCTGCTCTTTTTAACATCCGCACATGGATTTGTGCCAAAACGCGTTTTTAGCATGCGCATGCATCTTTTGGTAGACGCGGACGCAGTTTTCTGCAAAACCACACGATATGCATGCAAATGGTGCTTTTTGCAGAACGCGCGCGTGGATTTCTACCAAACGACGTGAAAAGCATGCCGATGCTGCTCTTTTTAGCATCCGCACATGGATTTGTGCCAAAGCGCGTTTTAAGCATGCGCATGCATCTTTTGGTAGACGCGGACGCAGTTTTCTGCAAAACCACACGATAGGCATGCAAATGGTGCTTATGGCAGAACGCGCGCGTGGATTTCTACCAAACGACGTGAAAAGCATGCCGATGCTGCTCTTTTTAGCATCCGCACATGGATTTGTGCCAAAGCGCGTTTTAAGCATGCGCATGCATCTTTTGGTAGACGCGGACGCAGTTTTCTGCAAAACCACACGATAGGCATGCAAATGGTGCTTATGGCAGAACGCGCGCGTGGATTTCTACCAAACGACGTGAAAAGCATGCCGATGCTGCTCTTTTTAACATCCGCACATGGATTTGTGCCAAAGCGCGTTTTAAGCATGCGCATGCATCTTTTGGTAGACGCGGACGCAGTTTTCTGCAAAACCACACGATATGCATGCAAATGGTGCTTTTGGCAGAACGCGCGCGTGGATTTCTACCAAACGACGAGAAAAGCATGCCGATGCTGCTCTTTTTAACATCCGCACATGGATTTGTGCCAAAACGCGTTTTTAGCATTCGGATGCATCTTTTGGTAGACGCGGACGCAGTTTTCTGCAAAACCACATGATAGGCATGCAAATGGTGCTTTTGGCAGAACGCGAGCGTGGATTTCTACCAAACAACGTGAAAAGCATGCCGATGCTGCTCTTTTTAGCACCCGCACATGGATTTGTGCCAAAACGCGTTTTTAGCATGCGCATGCATCTTTTGGTAGACGCGGACGCAGTTTTCTGCAAAACCACACGATAGGCATGCAAATGGTGCTTTTGGCAGAACGCGCGCGTGGATTTCTACCAAACAACGTGAAAAGCATGCCGATGCTGCTCTTTTTAACATCCGCACATGGATTTGTGCCAAAGCGCGTTTTAAGCATGCGCATGCATCTTTTGGTAGACGCGGACGCAGTTTTCTGCAAAACCACACGATATGCATGCAAATGGTGCTTTTGGCAGAACGCGCGCGTGGATTTCTACCAAACGACGTGAAAAGCATGCCGATGCTGCTCTTTTTAACATCCGCACATAGATTTGTGCCAAAGCGCGTTTTAAGCATGCGCATGCATCTTTTGGTAGACGCGGACGCAGTTTTCTGCAAAACCACACAATAGGCATGCAAATGGTGCTTTTGGCAGAACGCGCGTGTGGATTTCTACCAAACGACGTGAAAAGCATGCCGATGCTGCTCTTTTTAGCACCCGCACATGGATTTGTGCCAAAACGGGTTTTAAGCATGCGCATGCATCTTTTGGTAGACGCGGACGCAGTTTTCTGCAAAACCACACGATATGCATGCAAATGGTGCTTTTGGCAAAACGCGCGCGTGGATTTCTACCAAACGACGTGAAAAGCATGCCGATGCTGCTCTTTTTAGCACCCGCACATGGATTTGTGCCAAAACGCGTTTTAAGCATGCGCATGCATCTTTTGGTAGACGCGGACGCAGTTTTCTGCAAAACCACACGATATGCATGCAAATGGTGCTTTTGGCAGAACGCGCGCGTGGATTTCTACCAAACGACGTGAAAAGCATGCCGATGCTGCTCTTTTTAACATCCGCACATGGATTTGTGCCAAAACGCGTTTCTAGCATGCGCATGCATCTTTTGGTAGACGCGGACGCAGTTTTCTGCAAAACCACACGATATGCATGCAAATCGTGCTTTTGGCAGAACGCGCGCGTGGATTTCTACCAAACGACGTGAAAAGCATGCCGATGCTGCTCTTTTTAGCACCCGCACATGGATTTGTGCCAAAACGCGTTTTAAGCATGCGCATGCATCTTTTGGTAGACGCGGACGCAGTTTTCTGCAAAACCACACGATAGGCATGCAAATGGTGCTTTTGGCAGAACGCGCGCGTGGATTTCTACCAAACGACGTGAAAAGCATGCCGATGCTGCTCTTTTTAGCACCCGCACATGGATTTGTGCCAAAGCGCGTTTTAAACATGCGCATGCATCTTTTGGTAGACGCGGACTCAGTTTTCTGCAAAACCACACGATATGCATGCAAATGGTGCTTTTGGCAGAACGCGCGCGTGGATTTCTACCAAACGACGTGAAAAGCATGCCGATGCTGCTCTTTTTACCATCCGCACATGGATTTGTGCCAAAACGCGTTTTTAGCATGCGCATGCATCTTTTGGTAGACGCGGACGCAGTTTTCTGCAAAACCACACGATATGCATGCAAATCGTGCTTTTGGCAGAACGCGCGCGTGGATTTCTACCAAACGACGTGAAAAGCATGCCGATGCTGCTCTTTTTAGCATCCGCACATGGATTTGTGCCAAAGCGCGTTTTAAGCATGCGCATGCATCTTTTGGTAGACGCGGACGCAGTTTTCTGCAAAACCACAAGATAGGCATGCAAATGGTGCTTTTGGCAGAACGCGCGCGTGGATTTCTACCAAACAACGTGAAAAGCATGCCGATGCTGCTCTTTTTAGCACCCGCACATGGATTTGTGCCAAAACGCGTTTTAAGCATGCGCATGCATCTTTTGGTAGACGCGGACGCAGTTTTCTGCAAAACCACACGATATGCATGCAAATGGTGCTTTTGGCAGAACGCGCGCGTGGATTTCTACCAAACGACGTGAAAAGCATGCCGATGCTGCTCTTTTTTAACATCCGCACATGGATTTGTGCCAAAACGCGTTTTTAGCATGCGCATGCATCTTTTGGTAGACGGGGACGCAGTTTTCTGCAAAACCACACGATATGCATGCAAATCGTGCTTTTGGCAGAACGCGCGCGTGGATTTCTACCAAACGACGTGAAAAGCATGCCGATGCTGCTCTTTTTAGCATCCGCACATGGATTTGTGCCAAAGCGCGTTTTAAGCATGCGCATGCATCTTTTGGTAGACGGGGACGCAGTTTTCTGCAAAACCACACGATAGGCATGCAAATGGTGCTTTTGGCAGAACGCGCGCGTGGATTTCTACCAAACAACGTGAAAAGCATGCCGATGCTGCTCTTTTTAGCACCCGCACATGGATTTGTGCCAAAACGCGTTTTTAGCATGCGCATGCATCTTTTGGTAGACGCGGACGCAGTTTTCTGCAAAACCACACGATAGGCATACAAATGGTGCTTTTGGCAGAACGCGCGCGTGGATTTCTACCAAACAACGTGAAAAGCATGCCGATGCTGCTCTTTTTAACATCCGCACATGGATTTGTGCCAAAGCGCGTTTTAAGCATGCGCATGCATCTTTTGGTAGACGCGGACGCAGTTTTCTGCAAAACCACACGATATGCATGCAAATGGTGCTTTTGGCAGAACGCGCGCGTGGATTTCTACCAAACGACGTGAAAAGCATGCCGATGCTGCTCTTTTTAACATCCGCACATGGATTTGTGCCAAAGCGCGTTTTAAGCATGCGCATGCATCTTTTGGTAGACGCGGACGCAGTTTTCTGCAAAACCACACAATAGGCATGCAAATGGTGCTTTTGGCAGAACGCGCGTGTGGATTTCTACCAAACGACGTGAAAAGCATGCCGATGCTGCTCTTTTTAGCACCCGCACATGGATTTGTGCCAAAACGCGTTTTAAGCATGCGCATGCATCTTTTGGTAGACGCGGACGCAGTTTTCTGCAAAACCACACGATATGCATGCAAATGGTGCTTTTGGCAGAACGCGCGCGTGGATTTCTACCAAACGACGTGAAAAGCATGCCGATGCTGCTCTTTTTAACATCCGCACATGGATTTGTGCCAAAACGCGTTTTTAGCATGCGCATGCATCTTTTGGTAGACGCGGACGCAGTTTTCTGCAAAACCACACGATATGCATGCAAATCGTGCTTTTGGCAGAACGCGCGCGTGGATTTCTACCAAACGACGTGAAAAGCATGCCGATGCTGCTCTTTTTAGCACCCGCACATGGATTTGTGCCAAAACGCGTTTTTAGCATGCGCATGCATCTTTTGGTAGACGCGGACGCAGTTTTCTGCAAAACCACACGATATGCATGCAAATGGTGCTTTTTGCAGAACGCGCGCGTGGATTTCTACCAAACGACGTGAAAAGCATGCCGATGCTGCTCTTTTTAGCATCCGCACATGGATTTGTGCCAAAGCGCGTTTTAAGCATGCGCATGCATCTTTTGGTAGACGCGGACGCAGTTTTCTGCAAAACCACACGTTAGGCATGCAAATGGTGCTTTTGGCAGAACGCGCGCGTGGATTTCTACCAAACAATGTGAAAAGCATGCCGATGCTGCTCTTTTTAACATCCGCACATGGATTTGTGCCAAAGCGCGTTTTAAGCATGCGCATGCATCTTTTGGTAGACGCGGACGCAGTTTTCTGCAAAACCACACGATATGCATGCAAATGGTGCTTTTGGCAGAACGCGCGCGTGGATTTCTACCAAACAATGTGAAAAGCATGCCGATGCTGCTCTTTTTAACATCCGCACATGGATTTGTGCCAAAACGCGTTTTTAGCATGCGCATGCATCTTTTGGTAGACGCGGACGCAGTTTTCTGCAAAACCACACGATATGCATGCAAATGGTGCTTTTTGCAGAACGCGCGCGTGGATTTCTACCAAACGACGTGAAAAGCATGCCGATGCTGCTCTTTTTAGCATCCGCACATGGATTTGTGCCAAAGCGCGTTTTAAGCATGCGCATGCATCTTTTGGTAGACGCGGACGCAGTTTTCTGCAAAACCACACGTTAGGCATGCAAATGGTGCTTTTGGCAGAACGCGCGCGTGGATTTCTACCAAACAATGTGAAAAGCATGCCGATGCTGCTCTTTTTAACATCCGCACATGGATTTGTGCCAAAGCGCGTTTTAAGCATGCGCATGCATCTTTTGGTAGACGCGGACGCAGTTTTCTGCAAAACCACACGATATGCATGCAAATGGTGCTTTTGGCAGAACGCGCGCGTGGATTTCTACCAAACGACGTGAAAAGCATGCCGATGCTGCTCTTTTTAGCACCCGCACATGGATTTGTGCCAAAACGCGTTTTAAGCATGCGCATGCATCTTTTGGTAGACGCGGACGCAGTTTTCTGCAAAACCACACGATATGCATGCAAATGGTGCTTTTGGCAGAACGCGCGCGTGGATTTCTACCAAACGACGTGAAAAGCATGCCGATGCTGCTCTTTTTAACATCCGCACATGGATTTGTGCCAAAACGCGTTTTTAGCATGCGCATGCATCTTTTGGTAGACGGGGACGCAGTTTTCTGCAAAACCACACGATATGCATGCAAATCGTGCTTTTGGCAGAACGCGCGCGTGGATTTCTACCAAACGACGTGAAAAGCATGCCGATGCTGCTCTTTTTAGCATCCGCACATGGATTTGTGCCAAAGCGCGTTTTAAGCATGCGCATGCATCTTTTGGTAGACGGGGACGCAGTTTTCTGCAAAACCACACGATAGGCATGCAAATGGTGCTTTTGGCAGAACGCGCGCGTGGATTTCTACCAAACAACGTGAAAAGCATGCCGATGCTGCTCTTTTTAGCACCCGCACATGGATTTGTGCCAAAACGCGTTTTTAGCATGCGCATGCATCTTTTGGTAGACGCGGACGCAGTTTTCTGCAAAACCACACGATAGGCATACAAATGGTGCTTTTGGCAGAACGCGCGCGTGGATTTCTACCAAACAACGTGAAAAGCATGCCGATGCTGCTCTTTTTAACATCCGCACATGGATTTGTGCCAAAGCGCGTTTTAAGCATGCGCATGCATCTTTTGGTAGACGCGGACGCAGTTTTCTGCAAAACCACACGATATGCATGCAAATGGTGCTTTTGGCAGAACGCGCGCGTGGATTTCTACCAAACGACGTGAAAAGCATGCCGATGCTGCTCTTTTTAACATCCGCACATGGATTTGTGCCAAAGCGCGTTTTAAGCATGCGCATGCATCTTTTTGTAGACGCGGACGCAGTTTTCTGCAAAACCACACAATAGGCATGCAAATGGTGCTTTTGGCAGAACGCGCGTGTGGATTTCTACCAAACGACGTGAAAAGCATGCCGATGCTGCTCTTTTTAGCACCCGCACATGGATTTGTGCCAAAACGCGTTTTAAGCATGCGCATGCATCTTTTGGTAGACGCGGACGCAGTTTTCTGCAAAACCACACGATATGCATGCAAATGGTGCTTTTGGCAGAACGCGCGCGTGGATTTCTACCAAACGACGTGAAAAGCATGCCGATGCTGCTCTTTTTAACATCCGCACATGGATTTGTGCCAAAACGCGTTTTTAGCATGCGCATGCATCTTTTGGTAGACGCGGACGCAGTTTTCTGCAAAACCACACGATATGCATGCAAATCGTGCTTTTGGCAGAACGCGCGCGTGGATTTCTACCAAACGACGTGAAAAGCATGCCGATGCTGCTCTTTTTAGCACCCGCACATGGATTTGTGCCAAAACGCGTTTTTAGCATGCGCATGCATCTTTTGGTAGACGCGGACGCAGTTTTCTGCAAAACCACACGATATGCATGCAAATGGTGCTTTTTGCAGAACGCGCGCGTGGATTTCTACCAAACGACGTGAAAAGCATGCCGATGCTGCTCTTTTTAGCATCCGCACATGGATTTGTGCCAAAGCGCGTTTTAAGCATGCGCATGCATCTTTTGGTAGACGCGGACGCAGTTTTCTGCAAAACCACACGTTAGGCATGCAAATGGTGCTTTTGGCAGAACGCGCGCGTGGATTTCTACCAAACAATGTGAAAAGCATGCCGATGCTGCTCTTTTTAACATCCGCACATGGATTTGTGCCAAAGCGCGTTTTAAGCATGCGCATGCATCTTTTGGTAGACGCGGACGCAGTTTTCTGCAAAACCACACGATATGCATGCAAATGGTGCTTTTGGCAGAACGCGCGCGTGGATTTCTACCAAACGACGTGAAAAGCATGCCGATGCTGCTCTTTTTAACATCCGCACATAGATTTGTGCCAAAGCGCGTTTTAAGCATGCGCATGCCTCTTTTGGTAGACGCGGACGCAGTTTTCTGCAAAACCACACAATAGGCATGCAAATGGTGCTTTTGGCAGAACGCGCGTGTGGATTTCTACCAAACGACGTGAAAAGCATGCCGATGCTGCTCTTTTTAGCACCCGCACATGGATTTGTGCCAAAACGCGTTTTAAGCATGCGCATGCATCTTTTGGTAGACGCGGACGCAGTTTTCTGCAAAACCACACGATATGCATGCAAATGGTGCTTTTTGCAGAACGCGCGCGTGGATTTCTACCAAACGACGTGAAAAGCATGCCGATGCTGCTCTTTTTAGCATCCGCACATGGATTTGCGCCAAAGCGCGTTTTAAGCATGCGCATGCATCTTTTGGTAGACGCGGACGCAGTTTTCTGCAAAACCACACGATAGGCATGCAAATGGTGCTTTTGGCAGAACGCGCGCGTGGATTTCTACCAAACAACGTGAAAAGCATGCCGATGCTGCTCTTTTTAGCACCCGCACATGGATTTGTGCCAAAACGCGTTTTTAGCATGCGCATGCATCTTTTGGTAGACGGGACGCAGTTTTCTGCAAAACCACACGATATGCATGCAAATCGTGCTTTTGGCAGAACGCGCGCGTGGATTTCTACCAAACGACGTGAAAAGCATGCCGATGCTGCTCTTTTTAGCATCCGCACATGGATTTGTGCCAAAGCGCGTTTTAAGCATGCGCATGCATCTTTTGGTAGACGGGGACGCAGTTTTCTGCAAAACCACACGATAGGCATGCAAATGGTGCTTTTGGCAGAACGCGCGCGTGGATTTCTACCAAACAACGTGAAAAGCATGCCGATGCTGCTCTTTTTAGCACCCGCACATGGATTTGTGCCAAAACGCGTTTTTAGCATGCGCATGCATCTTTTGGTAGACGCGGACGCAGTTTTCTGCAAAACCACACGATAGGCATACAAATGGTGCTTTTGGCAGAACGCGCGCGTGGATTTCTACCAAACAACGTGAAAAGCATGCCGATGCTGCTCTTTTTAACATCCGCACATGGATTTGTGCCAAAGCGCGTTTTAAGCATGCGCATGCATCTTTTGGTAGACGCGGACGCAGTTTTCTGCAAAACCACACGATATGCATGCAAATGGTGCTTTTGGCAGAACGCGCGCGTGGATTTCTACCAAACGACGTGAAAAGCATGCCGATGCTGCTCTTTTTAACATCCGCACATGGATTTGTGCCAAAGCGCGTTTTAAGCATGCGCATGCATCTTTTTGTAGACGCGGACGCAGTTTTCTGCAAAACCACACAATAGGCATGCAAATGGTGCTTTTGGCAGAACGCGCGTGTGGATTTCTACCAAACGACGTGAAAAGCATGCCGATGCTGCTCTTTTTAGCACCCGCACATGGATTTGTGCCAAAACGCGTTTTAAGCATGCGCATGCATCTTTTGGTAGACGCGGACGCAGTTTTCTGCAAAACCACACGATATGCATGCAAATGGTGCTTTTGGCAGAACGCGCGCGTGGATTTCTACCAAACGACGTGAAAAGCATGCCGATGCTGCTCTTTTTAACATCCGCACATGGATTTGTGCCAAAACGCGTTTTTAGCATGCGCATGCATCTTTTGGTAGACGCGGACGCAGTTTTCTGCAAAACCACACGATATGCATGCAAATCGTGCTTTTGGCAGAACGCGCGCGTGGATTTCTACCAAACGACGTGAAAAGCATGCCGATGCTGCTCTTTTTAGCACCCGCACATGGATTTGTGCCAAAACGCGTTTTTAGCATGCGCATGCATCTTTTGGTAGACGCGGACGCAGTTTTCTGCAAAACCACACGATATGCATGCAAATGGTGCTTTTTGCAGAACGCGCGCGTGGATTTCTACCAAACGACGTGAAAAGCATGCCGATGCTGCTCTTTTTAGCATCCGCACATGGATTTGTGCCAAAGCGCGTTTTAAGCATGCGCATGCATCTTTTGGTAGACGCGGACGCAGTTTTCTGCAAAACCACACGTTAGGCATGCAAATGGTGCTTTTGGCAGAACGCGCGCGTGGATTTCTACCAAACAATGTGAAAAGCATGCCGATGCTGCTCTTTTTAACATCCGCACATGGATTTGTGCCAAAGCGCGTTTTAAGCATGCGCATGCATCTTTTGGTAGACGCGGACGCAGTTTTCTGCAAAACCACACGATATGCATGCAAATGGTGCTTTTGGCAGAACGCGCGCGTGGATTTCTACCAAACGACGTGAAAAGCATGCCGATGCTGCTCTTTTTAACATCCGCACATAGATTTGTGCCAAAGCGCGTTTTAAGCATGCGCATGCCTCTTTTGGTAGACGCGGACGCAGTTTTCTGCAAAACCACACAATAGGCATGCAAATGGTGCTTTTGGCAGAACGCGCGTGTGGATTTCTACCAAACGACGTGAAAAGCATGCCGATGCTGCTCTTTTTAGCACCCGCACATGGATTTGTGCCAAAACGCGTTTTAAGCATGCGCATGCATCTTTTGGTAGACGCGGACGCAGTTTTCTGCAAAACCACACGATATGCATGCAAATGGTGCTTTTTGCAGAACGCGCGCGTGGATTTCTACCAAACGACGTGAAAAGCATGCCGATGCTGCTCTTTTTAGCATCCGCACATGGATTTGCGCCAAAGCGCGTTTTAAGCATGCGCATGCATCTTTTGGTAGACGCGGACGCAGTTTTCTGCAAAACCACACGATAGGCATGCAAATGGTGCTTTTGGCAGAACGCGCGCGTGGATTTCTACCAAACAACGTGAAAAGCATGCCGATGCTGCTCTTTTTAGCACCCGCACATGGATTTGTGCCAAAACGCGTTTTTAGCATGCGCATGCATCTTTTGGTAGACGCGGACGCAGTTTTCTGCAAAACCACACGATAGGCATACAAATGGTGCTTTTGGCAGAACGCGCGCGTGGATTTCTACCAAACAACGTGAAAAGCATGCCGATGCTGCTCTTTTTAGCACCCGCACATGGATTTGTGCAAAACGCGTTTTAAGCATGCGCATGCATCTTTTGGTAGACGAGGACGCAGTTTTCTGCAAAACCACACGATATGCATGCAAATGGTGCTTTTGGCAGAACGCGCGCGTGGATTTCTACCAAACGACGTGAAAAGCATGCCGATGCTGCTCTTTTAACATCCGCACATGGATTTGTGCCAAAACGCGTTTTTAGCATGCGCATGCATCTTTTGGTAGACGGGGACGCAGTTTTCTGCAAAACCACACGATATGCATGCAAATCGTGCTTTTGGCAGAACGCGCGCGTGGATTTCTACCAAACGACGTGAAAAGCATGCCGATGCTGCTCTTTTTAGCATCCGCACATGGATTTGTGCCAAAGCGCGTTTTAAGCATGCGCATGCATCTTTTGGTAGACGGGGACGCAGTTTTCTGCAAAACCACACGATAGGCATGCAAATGGTGCTTTTGGCAGAACGCGCGCGTGGATTTCTACCAAACAACGTGAAAAGCATGCCGATGCTGCTCTTTTTAGCACCCGCACATGGATTTGTGCCAAAACGCGTTTTTAGCATGCGCATGCATCTTTTGGTAGACGCGGACACAGTTTTCTGCAAAACCACACGATAGGCATACAAATGGTGCTTTTGGCAGAACGCGCGCGTGGATTTCTACCAAACAACGTGAAAAGCATGCCGATGCTGCTCTTTTTAACATCCGCACATGGATTTGTGCCAAAGCGCGTTTTGAGCATGCGCATGCATCTTTTGGTAGACGCGGACGCAGTTTTCTGCAAAACCACACGATATGCATGCAAATGGTGCTTTTGGCAGAACGCGCGCGTGGATTCTACCCAACGACGTGAAAAGCATGCCGATGCTGCTTTTTTTAACATCCGCACATGGATTTGTGCCAAAGCGCGTTTTAAGCATGCGCATGCATCTTTTGGTAGACGCGGACGCAGTTTTCTGCAAAACCACACAATAGGCATGCAAATGGTGCTTTTGGCAGAACGCGCGTGTGGATTTCTACCAACGACGTGAAAAGCATGCCGATGCTGCTCTTTTTAGCACCCGCATATGGATTTTTGCCAAAACGCGTTTTAAGCATGCGCAATGCATCTTTTGGTAGACGCGGACGCAGTTTTCTGCAAAACCACACGATAGGCATGGCACGATAGCTTTTGGCAGCCACACGATACAGCAGCCACACGATAGCTTTTGGCAGAACGCGCGCGTGGATTTCTACCAAACAACGTGAAAAGCATGCCGATGCTGCTCTTTTTAGCACCCGCACATGGATTTGTGCCAAAACGCGTTTTTAGCATGCGCATGCATCTTTTGGTAGACGCGGACGCAGTGTTGTGCAAAACCACACGATAGGCATGCAAATGGTGCTTTTGGCAGAACGCGCGCGTGGATTTCTACCAAACGACGTGAAAAGCATGCCGATGCTGCTCTTTTTAACATCCGCACATGGATTTGTGCCAAAGCGCGGTTTAAGCATGCGCATGCATCTTTTGGTAGACGCGGACGCAGTTTTCTGCAAAACCACACGATATGCATGCAAATGGTGCTTTTGGCAGAACGCGCGCGTGGATTTCTACCAAACGACGTGAAAAGCATGCCGATGCTGCTCCTTTTAACATCCGCACATGGATTTGTGCCAAAACGCGTTTTTAGCATGCGCATGCATCTTTTGGTAGACGCGGACGCAGTTTTCTGCAAAACCACACGATATGCATGCAAATGGTGCTTTTGGCAGAACGCGCGCGTGGATTTCTACCAAACGACGTGAAAAGCATGCCGATGCTGCTCTTTTTAGCACCCGCACATGGATTTGTGCCAAAACGCGTTTTATGCATGCGCATGCATCTTTTGGTAGACGCGGACGCAGTTTTCTGCAAAACCACACGATAGGCATGCAAATGGTGCTTTTGGCAGAACGCGCGCGTGGATTTCTACCAAACGACGTGAAAAGCATGCCGATGCTGCTCTTTTTAACATCCGCACATGGATTTGTGCCAAAGCGCGTTTTAAGCATGCGCATGCATCTTTTGGTAGACGCGGACGCAGTTTTCTGCAAAACCACACGATATGCATGCAAATGGTGCTTTTGGCAGAACGCGTGCGTGGATTTCTACCAAACGACGTGAAAAGCATGCCGATGCTGCTCTCTTTAACATCCGCACATGGATTTGTGCCAAAACGCGTTTTTAGCATGCGCATGCATCTTTTGGTAGACGCGGACGCAGTTTTCTGCAAAACCACACGATATGCATGCAAATCGTGCTTTTGGCAGAACGCGCGCGTGGATTTCTACCAAACGACGTGAAAAGCATGCCGATGCTGCTCTTTTTAGCATCCGCACATGGATTTGTGCCAAAGCGCGTTTTAAGCATGCGCATGCATCTTTTGGTAGACGCGGACGCAGTTTTCTGCAAAACCACACGATAGGCATGCAAATGGTGCTTTTGGCAGAACGCGCGCGTGGATTTCTACCAAACAACGTGAAAAGCATGCAGATGCTGCTCTTTTTAGCACCCGCACATGGATTTGTGCCAAAACGCGTTTTAAGCATGCGCATGCATCTTTTGGTAGACGCGGACGCAGTTTTCTGCAAAACCACACGATATGCATGCAAATGGTGCTTTTGGCAGAACGCGCGCGTGGATTTCTACCAAACAACGTGAAAAGCATGCCGATGCTGCTCTTTTTAGCACCCGCACATGGATTTGTGCCAAAACGCGTTTTTAGCATGCGCATGCATCTTTTGGTGGACGCGGACGCAGTTTTCTGCAAAACCACACGATAGGCATGCAAATGGTGCTTTTGGCAGAACGCGCGCGTGGATTTCTACCAAACGACGTGAAAAGCATGCCGATGCTGCTCTTTTTAACATCCGCACATGGATTTGTGCCAAAACGCGTTTTAAGCATGCGCATGCATCTTTTGGTAGACGCGGACACAGTTTTCTGCAAAACCACACGATATGCATGCAAATGGTGCTTTTGGCAGAACGC